>NW_024064873.1:4523-13827 GCF_009727055.1 Benincasa hispida | reverse complement strand
ACGTTAGTTGAACTTCTTCGGCAAAGATGTTTGGGAACACAAACGTATTGCAGATTTCAATAAAACTTCGGAGGTGGGCATGCGGGTCCTCGCCACACTTTCCTCCAAATTGACCTGCAGTCTTGATCATCTGCAGCATCACCGACTTCATTTCGAATTGACTTCCATCAAAGGCAGGCCTCATGATTCCAGGAGAGAAATCATAGAGGTTTGGCGATGCATGGTCCCTGATGGGCCTATTGCGATCGTTTGCCAACATAATTGGATTCGCCATGACATTGTTATCATTTGGTGCTCCATTTCCAGGCTGCTCCGCCATCTATTCTTTATCTGACTGTGGTTGCTGTTGGCGGTCTCTCAATCTTCGTCTAAAAGTCCTTTCAATCTCCAGGTCATAATTCGCCAGAGATTGAGAGTCTGCAAAGAAATCAGAAAATTTACCGTTAGCACTCTATTTTACCGAAGTCCCCGGCAACGACGACCAAAACTTGGTGCTTGATTTTATGAAGTGGAAATATGGATGATATGCGTTGACGAAATTGCGGTTTCCCCAGTGAAATCCAAGTGTAAATTCCTCTGAGTTTTCTGGTAAGTCCAGGGTCGAACACAGGGACTTGTGAAAATAGATTGCGTTGGTAATTTTTATGAAAACCTTGCGGTAACCGAGTAAATAAATTGTTGGTTTGTTTTGATTGCATTAATGAGAAAATAAACAAATGCGGCGGATTTGAGAAAAGGCAGTTGTGTGATAGATGCAATGTGCGATGAATGGGTTGAGAAAATCTTTAGCTAGCGTTACTTGGGAATGCGTCAGACTATGCAATCATGTTACAACCATACACAGCAAGTCATTTTCTAATGCAAATGCGATGCTCGTAAGTTTATGACGCATGTGTTGAATGCAAAAGTGTCCATAGAGCTTATTCCTAATTGTCTACTCTTGTCCTATGCGATGATGCAAAATGCATGAAAGCAAGGTGACCACATACAATCATATCCTATCTCTAGGATGCATGCGATGCGTTAATAACAAATAGTGCTCATTCCTAAGCTTCTATCTCTTGTATTATGCGTTCTAATCTGGCTCTTTCGAACCTAGATTCTAACCTGGCCTTCCCAAGTCTAGATCCTGTCCTTAGACTACCCTCTCGAGTATCTTTAATGGACGAATGAAGCATACATAATACAAGATAATCGCAAAGAATGAAGATTCCCTAGTTGTGCTAGCTAAATGCTTCTCAATCTATTCAACTGATTTAGCTACTCATGCGTAAATAAGAGAGAGTGAACAGATGTAGAGAAGGAAATTCCATTTTTATAAATGAGTTTTACAAAATAACAATGGAAGTTAGAGGTAGAGAGCCTGGTTGCAATTCCTTGCTAACCGAGGCTTTTACACTGAAATCTCTATTCAGTTCTAAAGATGTTCCTGCTCCCGCAGGCGTCGACCCTTTCTCTGCCCTTGAAGATTCCGTCGCTCTCCCAAGCTTACCGGAACGATCTGTCGGCATAACCTCTTTTCTCGCTTCCGCCTTAAAATGAAAGAAAGCTAAAAACAAAATGTATGAACAAAAGAATGGTGAACTGATCAACTCGTCAACCCCCTCTCTGAAGAATGCCCTTGGTATTTATAGAGCACCCATGGTGAGAGGTAGCTTCTCTCTCATGGTTGTACAGATGGGACAACTTTAATTCTGACTGATGTGCTGAATAATTGTCACTGAAAAGCTAAATGTACTTTATGACCGTTATCGACTGTCAACTTAATTCGGATTCGACTGTCATTAGCTTTCTGTCCCATCGCGATTGATTAGCTTTTCACCCAGATGCGCCTACCATGTTGCGCTGACCAAGTTGCGATGATTCTTCTCGGGCGAATGTTTGCGAACACGATCATCACAAAGCCTTGCGGTGAAGTTGTGCTCGACTAGTGATTTCCTATGATCGCAATTCTTGCATTGTCTCAACGCATATTTTGCACAAAAATACAAAAATCAACTGTTCTAATGTGTTGAACGTATGCGATCGCAATATTATGAAATCGATGCTTAATGGATGCAATATTATGAAATCGATGCTTAATGGACGCAAATTAACATATTTCATCAACGCAATCCAACATTGTTTAAGAACTTAGCACTATGATAACGTGTATTTCTGCCCATTAACAAAATGATTTGGCGCAAAGTAATTTGCGATCTAAGGAATTCGGCGCCCGAGCGCATTAGAAGATTGCGACTGCAAAGCTATGTGATCATATGCGCTCGTGAAGATCTGCTCAAGAAGGTGGCTGCATAAAGACGATGCATTAAGGTGAAAGCATAATAAATCATGATGGGATGGAAAGCTGTTGACAGTCGAATCCGAATTTAGTTGAAAAGTTGTTAACGACACATTGTAGTAAGTACATTCAACTGTTCGGTGACCATTAATCAGAGCATCAGACAGAAGAATGAATGACCGCCCATCATTGTAATCATTTGAGAGAAAAAGTTCTTCACCATGAAGCTCTATAAATACCGAGGGCCACCTTCGTCAACGAGGTTCGCGTTCGAAGCTTTGGAGTTCAAAATATACATAGTTTGCCATTAACTTAGAGATAGATCATAGATAGCCATAGTTTGTAATTCTTATACTTAGAAGGCGAAGGCGAGTGAAGAGAAGAAGATACTGAAAGATCATTCCTGGTTAGCCTGATAGACTGCTGGGAAGCATTGAGAACGGAGAAAGGGCCGATACTTGCGAAAGCAAGTACATTCTTTTAGGCAGAGTAGAGTATAACACAGTGTAAAAGCCTCGAGGAGCAAGACATTGCTACCGGGCATCCTATCCCTGCTTTCCATTGTCGTTTTGTATTATGATTTCATTTATAAAATGGAATTTGCATCTCTACATCTGTTCAATCTCTTCACATTGCGCATGAGTAACTAAATTTCCGAATTGGTTGAGAAGCACTTAGCTAGCATGACCTAAGACCTTCATTTTATGTGATCATCTTGTCTTATGTATGCGTCTAGCACCCTTTAGAGATACTTGAGAGAGTAGTCTAAAGAAAGAACCTAGACTTGAGAGAGTCAGGTTAGAATCTAGGCTTGAGAAAGTCAGATTAGAACCGCATAGACAAGGGATAGAGACTTAGAGATAAGTTTTGTTTGCTAACATGCATCGCATGCACCCTAGAAATAGGATATGATAGTATGCGGTCTTCTTGTGTATGTGTGTATCATTCATCATCGCATAGACAAGAATAGAGGCTTAGACATAAGTCTTATAGATATTATCATATACATCACATGCGTCCTAGGAATAGGAACTATGACATTTGCATTGAGAGATGACATGCTATTGTATGTGTTGGGGTTGATGCTCTAAAGTCTCGTGTCCTGTAGTTTGTAAATAGAATATATGAACATCTGTGATTGTTAATATATGATATTTACTTCACATATTATGTTTTGCTCAGTTAATTATTTTATTTGCTTTACCACAAACCAATTAACATAAAATCCCTGGTTATCTATATGTGACTCAAGCATGTATGTGGTGACATACAAGTGGATCATGTCTTGAGTGATAACCAAAATGGTCTGTAGTATATAGATATAGGAAGGAAACCTTATCCTATAATACTATGGACGCGACCTACTTTGTGGAATGGTCACAAGTGTTGTGACTTGTCACAGATGGTCTAATCCTGGTCATTCGTGTTGGGGACATGCGAGTGGGGGCATCCTATACAAAGAGTTTGTATAAGACCTGGCCACGAAGTGTTAACGTCTCGTTATATAACACCATTCATGACAGAGACTTCACTTCACTAGGATGACCATAGGTAACATGATCTCAATCTTGAGTGAGTTGGGAACTTCTGCCATTGAGGGCGGTTCTTTAATTTGTATGGGTGCGAGTGGCCAGGTTGTCGATTCAAACCTACCATTTTGGGGATTCGTCGGATTTAGGAGCTGGGAACTCAGCTACACAAGATGGAATTCACTTCTTCCCTGAGGCAGGGGTAAGTAGATAGATGGCTCCCTTAATGGCTGATTCCGGGGCTTGAACAATGTGGCGCCACACACCTTCTCCTGGTCCGAGAGGTGTTCACACATAGTTGGACTATGTTGTATTGTTCATTAGAGGAATCAGTGGTACTTAAGGAGTGAGATGTAACTACAGGGGAAAAATGGTAAATTGGCCTAGTTGTACTTATGAGCATATGTGAAGGGTCATCGTACTCATGATTGGTTATATCCGATGGACACAAAAATATATCTGTGGTAAGAAGAGTTCAGCTGTTGGTCTTTAGTGGAATCACTAACAGTTAACGAATGGTGGATTTCAAACTAAAGAGTTTAGTCAGCTATTCACGTATCATTGGAGCTTCGAGCCACAGGTCCATTAGGTCACCTGGATAGCTTGGATAAAGTCGAGAACCAGTGTTTGGGTTAATTTGAAATGTTCAAATTGACGAGAGAAAGTTCAATTATATATGATATAATTGGCCTAGTTAATTATATATGATATAATTGGCTAAATGTATGAGATACATTAATTTAGAGAAAATTAGATATATATATGATTTATATCAAGTAGAGGAGAAAATACTATAGTAGATATGTGATATCAAACTATAAGATATAAATATAATATGATTATATTAATTAATTAATTAATTAATTAATTATATGTTAATTAACTAATTATCCACGTTCGGACGTGGGAAGTGGGCTGCAATGGTTATGGTAACCGGTGGGTTAAAGAATTGAAAATCGTTTTCATTCTTCAGAATTGTGCATTTGTTTCGCCCGCGCCCAAAAAGAATTCGTGAAAGCGATCACGAGAGCCTATACGATAGAAGCTTGATCATCTACTTCATGCATTCTCTAAATGATCGTATACATATTTCCTAAATGATCATTCAGTTTTTCCTAAACAATCGTGTAGCTCTACTATACGATAAGCATTTCTGCTATACGATAGCAGAGTTCATCTCCCACTTGCTTATCGTCTACACGACGCCTTCTCCTCCATCCTCTACCAAACTCACCAGAGCCCACTCTTTGGGTTTTTGATGCCAAGGATACTCGAGTTTCTTTTGTGGTGGTGTCGTCCCTGCGGCATTGTTAGTGTACGTTCGGATCGTGCTGTTGCAGTCGACTTACTCGTCGGGTGCCGGTAGATTGGTGGGAAGTTTTCTACTGCTTTGGGTTCAGAAGTGCGAAGAGAGTCTTCAACTGGTATGAACCCTTTTTCCTTGTGTTTTATTGTATTCTGAGCATGTCGATAATGAGTTTTATATGCATAACTGTATGTTTGGTCATTTGTGTTTTGGTCACTGTGAAATCGGAGCGATCTAAGACCGCTCATGGAACTCTCGGTATGAGATCCTTCAGTATGTGTGTAGCATGATCGCATAACTTGAACGCAATCTTAGGAAGTGTTAGCTAAATCTCTTCTCAACCAGTTCCCCGCATACTCATTGTAACTTTCGCTGTCATTAACTCTTTACTCAACTTCACCACATAGGATTTATACTTTAACAAACATACCAACTAACTTATTGTTTTTGTCACCGCAAGGGAATCAAAACTTACCGTCGCATATTGTCTCAGTAGTCCCTGTGTTTGACGCTTGACTTACCAGGAAACCTAGTAGGATTTATACTTGGATTATACTAGGAAAACTTGCATGTGCAACGCATACACCACCATCGAAATATACACCATTATTTCATCACTTTCACAATGCATCAATTGCTCACCCTTTTCCTATACGGTCATATAGACGATCGCTTACTTTTACTACATGATCGTATACTTCACCTAAACGATGAAGCATATTGTCTATGCGATAGACGACCACATCCCCCACTTGCTTGATCATTGTGTACGGTCACTCTTTCTCCTTCCCTCTACCAATCCGAACAAAGCTCACACTTTAGATTCTCACTCCAAGAATATTGAGCGCTCTGAGTGGTGATGTCTTCTCCGTTTCCTTCTGTTCGAGTGGTGACTGTTCGAGGTAGACGGCTGGGCTTCAGACTCGCTGTGAAGAAGAAATCTTCATTTGGTATGATTTTTTGATCCCTTTAGTATTATGAAAGTATGCTTGAATTTATATGCGGCAATTCTTTCACAATGATTTGGAAAGATCCACTTCTGCTCCTAGGTACTCTTGAATAAGAGTTCCTTCAATTGGTATTAGAGCATCAGGTTCTCTGATATTCCAATTTATTGCTGCATAAGAATTGCAAATACGTTCTTGGTGGGTACATTTCTACACTATTTAATTGTTAAATTGTTGTGGATGTGCAGATTTATCGATGTTTTCGTGGATGTTAGCTTTAGTTTGATTTAATGCTTTTACATTTGCTGTTGTTTGTAAAGGCCCCTACGTTTTTTGGGCATTATGATTATCGAGTCATTATTCAAAGTCTGTTTGAGTTTTGAGTCGTTCGTGAAGAAGATCAGTGCAAACGTTGTGGTTCTTCGAGGAAGGAGACGATCAATGGTTGATCGCATCGTGTAGACGATGGAGTATGCGATCGTTGTTGATTGCGTCGGTTAAACAATGAGGTATGCGATCAAGTGTTGATCGCATCATGCAGTCGATGGAGTATGCGATTGCTGATGATCGTATTGAGTAGATGATCAAGTAAGCGATCAAGGGTTGATCGCATTGTGTAGAAGTTGGAGTACGCGATCGCTGTTGATCGCATCGGTTAAACGATGGGGTATACGATCAAGTGTTGATTGCATGGTGTAGTCGATGGGGTACGCGATTGCTGATTATCGCATTGTGTAGACGATCGGGTAAGTGATCAAGGATTGATCGCATCGTGTCGAAGATCGGTTACGCGATCACTGAGTATTGGGTCGTGTAGACGATGTGATGCTTGCATATCGCTTAACGCGCGCGTGCACTGGACGAGCGTTTTGGTCAGCAAGCTTCATCGCTTAGTAATGAACTAAACGATCGCTTAGTAACACAAGGTAAATCGTTTACCTGACACCGCGTTAAGTGATCGCATAAACGATCGTTTTGGTCAGCAAGATTCATCGTTTAGTAACTGACTAAATGATCACTTAGTAACGCAAGGTAAATCGTTTACCTAACGGCACATTAAGTGATCACATAGACGATCGTTTTGGTCAGCAAGCTTCATCGCTAAGTAACACAAGGTAAATCGTTTACACGTCACCGCGTTGAGCTATCACATAGATGATCAAGCTTCATTGCCTCGTCATCTACGCGACCGTTTAATTTTGGTCCTATCGTCTAGTTCACACTGGACGATCGTCTACCTATGGAATTTACTACATGATGGAGTCCTCCTGGCGGTTCAAGACCCGGTTCGTCGTTGAACTGCTTTGCTCGATGAAAAATGTAATAGATAGGGTTATTTCATTCCGATTTTGTAAACGCTCATCCCGATCCATTAATCATTTATTTATTACATGCGATGTTTGTTTTTAATATGTCATATGGTATGCACATTTAGATAAACCCCACCTTAGGTCATGCATATTTTCTTTATTATAAGTGTTATAATTTAGAGAAGAATGTTTTTTAATTTACATAAATGCAAGCTCATGCATCATACAATAAGGGTTATATTTATGTATTCCTTATTTATTTTATTTATTTTTTTTAACGTTATATTTATAAGCGTTATAAATATTTCGTTATGTGGGATGAGTGTTTTAGTTGTTTATTTTATAAATGGCCATAAAATGAAATTAGAACTAAAATAATTAGTAAAAGATTAATATGTAGCAAGTCTATCCATAGTAGACCTTTTCTCGAAGGGGGGTTCTGTCTAGGCTGGGGTATTTAAGACGACGACAACGGAACACCCCTACTTGGGAACCTACTTGGAGAGGTAATTTAGATAGATTTGATGCATGCATGCAAACTAAGACTAGTCCATTAAAGAATTTAATGTGACTACTTGGATTTGTTTTTTTTTTTAATTTAAAAAACAAAAGTTGTTTTTGAGCAAACTTTATAAATGACTTAGATCATAATCAGTAGCCGGATTGTCTAGGTTAATAAACCCCTAGGTCTGTCTCTTATACACATCTAGATGTGTATAAGAGACAGGAAAAAAAGGGGTTACACTTACGCGGGATTATTAAGGGTTAACTATTCTGGATCGAACAAATGGTGGCTATTAGGTTTAGTTCTAAGAGTTGGTTCTGCCTAATGGTTGAAATTGTCTCATCCCAGTGAAGGGCCATCCGATCACCCCACCAGTGATGTTTGTCCTGCCTCACTGGGCATCATTGCAAAATAGAAGTCTTTTCACTTGGGGTATTTAGAATTTGTTTTGCTAAAAATTAATTGGTTAATTAAAATGTGGTTTTTGCAAAGTCTTATAAAAGGTTATTCATTTTTTCCAACAACGGTTTTTAATGGCATCAACCCCTATCAATTTTCTTAGCGCCGAAAAACTGAATGGCCAAAACTATTCAAGTTGGAAACATATGCTCACGACGATAACTCATCATCGAGGATCTGAAGTTTGTCCTTACGAAGGAATGTTCTCCTATTCCACCTTAAGACACTACTCGAAATGTTCAGGCAGCGTACGAGCGTTGGACACGGGCAAATGAGAAGGCTCGAGCCTATATTTTGGCAAGTCTTAGTGACGTATTGGCCAAGAAACATGAGTCCAAGGTCTCAGCTCGTGAGATCATGGAATCCCTGCAGGGAATGTTCGGACAGTCGTCTGGATAGCTCAAGCATGAGGCTCTGAAACACATCTTCATGTCCAAAATGGAGGAAGACACCTCTGTTTATGAACACGTGCTGAAAATGATGGTCCACTTTAATGTGGCGGAGATGAATGGGTCTAAAATTGATGAGTGCAGCCAGGTTAGCATTATCCTGCATTCATTGCTGGAGAGCTTCCTCCACATTATTAGCAATACGATTCTTAACAAAATGGACTACTCCCTTACCATTCTCTTAAAAAAGTTACAGACTTACCAATCCTTGCTAAAAAGTAAGGAGAAAAAGGGAGGTGAGGAAAATTTTGTCTCGTCCTCTAAAAAGTTCTATCGAGGTTCGACCTCAGGAACAAAGTTTCACCTTCAACTTCTAACTCTGAAAAGGGGAAGAAGAAGAAGGGTGGTAAAGGGAAAGGGAATGTGCCGGCTAACCCGCCACCTATCGCCTAGAAGAAGCGTCCACCACCGGTTGAAAAAGGAAAATGTTTCCACTGTAACCAGGATGGATACTGGAAGAAGAATTGTCCTCGTTATCTAGAGGAAAAGAAGGCTGCCAAGGCTAAGGCCAAGGCAGA
>NW_024064873.1:0-4364 GCF_009727055.1 Benincasa hispida | reverse complement strand
GAATATGATGGTCCACTTTAACGTGGCAGAGATGAAGCGTCCACCGCCGGTTGGAAAAGGAAAATGTTTCCACTGTAACCAGGACGGACACTGGAAGAAGAATTGTCCTCGTTATCTAGAGGAAAAGAAGGCTGCCAAGGCTAAGGCCAAGGCAGACAAAGGGCATTAGATCCTGGCGACAGTTGGAGGCTGGTGAGATGATGTTGTGAGTAGGTACTAGGCACGTCATCTCAGCTGTGGCAGTGGGAGACATCTAGTTTACTTTATAGAATAGGTTTCTTTTATTAAAATATGCCTTTGTAGTTCCTGAGCTATAAAGGAACCTTATTACTGTAAAGTATATGTTGCAATACAATTACACTATTTCTTTTAAATTGAATAAATTGTTTATTCGTAAGGATGGTGTTGAAATTTGTACAGCTCAATTGGAATATAACTTGTATATGCTAAGACCTTTAGTCATAAGTTCCCTCCATAACATAGAGATGTTTAAATCTTCCATAACTCAATCTAAATTTTCGAAAACCTTGTTGGACATGGTTCGTTTGATGATGAGTTATGTTTCCTTACCAGACTCGCTTTGGAGTTTCGTAGTGGAGACTGCGGTATACATTCTCAATTGTGTTCCTTCTAAGAGTGTTGCAAGAAAACCTCTGGAGTTGTGAAATGGGCGTAAAGCTAGTTTACGTCGCTTCCGCATATGTGGTTTCCCAGTACATGTGCTGAAGGCAAATCCCAAGAAGTTGAAATCACGATCAAGGTTGTGCCTCTTTATAGGCTACCCAAAGGTACACGAGGAGGTTACTTTTATGATCCGTCCGAAAACAAGGTGTTTGTTTCCATAAATACTACTTTCCTGGAGGAAGATCATATCAGAGAGCACAGTCCACGTAGTAAAGTCGTGTTAAGTGAGCTTTCCAAAGAAACTATTGAAGCTTCAACAAGAGTTATTGAAGGTCCTGCTTCATCAACCAGAATTGTTGATGATAGTTCATCTGGTAGGTTGGTTCCACCTCAAGAGTTGAGGGAACCTCGACACAGTAGGAGGGTTACGAACCTGCCTGATCAATATCTGTGTTTCACAGAAATCCTAGCTATGGTGACAAATGGCGACGTTGAGGATCTGTTGTCCTATAAAAAGTCAATGGAGATGTTGACCGGGATGAATGGGTCAAATCCATGAATCTCGAGATGGAGTCGATGTATTTCAACTCGATATGGGATCTTGTAGATCAGCCTGATGGGGTAAGACCTATAGGTTGTAAATGGATTTACAAGCGCAAACGAGGTGCTGATGGGAAGGTGCAAACCTTTAAGGCTTGACTTGTGGCAAAGGGTTATACGCAGATGGATGGAGTCGACTATGAGGAGACTTTCTCACCTGTTGCCATGTTAAAGTCGATCTGCATGATAGTGCATCGAGGTGATGTGATCGCCACGAAGATCGCCTTAGAGAAAAATGCTGCTGATTCTTTACGAAGGCTCTCAAGACTATAGTGTTTGAGGGTCCCTTTAGAGCATGTGTCTACGGGAGATTTTGTTGCACTGGGTTTTATGCCCTAGTTTATTGTTTTGTGCCTGTTTACTTGTATTCCCCACTTCACTTTAGGACAAGTTGGAGAGTGTTGGGTTTGTGCCCTAAAGTATCTCATCCAGCAGTTTGTAAACAACTTTGTATGAACACTTGTGATGTATAATAAAATGATATTTACTTCACTACTTGACTTTGCACATTTAGATTTTACCACAAACCAATAAACTTAATATCCCTGATTATCTGTATGTAACTTAAGCATATATATGGTGACATACAAGTGGATCATGTCTTGAGTGATAACCAAAATGGTCTGTAGTATATGGATATAGGAGGGAGACCTTATCCTGGTAACGCTACGTATGCGGCCCGCTTTGTGGAATGGTCACAAGTGTTGTGCCTTGTCACAGATGGTCTGATCCTGATCATTCGTGTAGGGGACATGCGAGTGGGGGCGTTCTATAGAAAGAGTTTGTATAAGACCTAACCACAAAGTATTAATGTCTCGTTATATAACACTGTTCATAATTGAGACTTCACTTCACTAGGATGACCATAGGTAACATGACCTTAATCTTGAGTGAGTTGGGAACTCCTGCCATTGAGGGTGGTCCTTTAATTTGCATGGGTGCGAGTGGCTAGAACATCGACTAATACCTACAATTGAGATTCGTCTGATTTGGGAGCTGGGAACTCAGCTACACAAGATGGAATTCATTCCTTCCTCGAGGCAGGGGTAAGTAGATAGATAGCTGCCTTAAGGGCTGATTCCAGGGCTTGAACGATGTGGCGTCACGCACTTTCTCATGGCCCGAGAGGTGTTCACACATAGTAGGACTATGTTGTATTGTTTATTAGAGGGATCAGTGGTACTCAAGAAGGAAGATGTAATTACGGGGGCAAGACGATAAATTAGCCTGCTGTAATTACAAGCATCTATGAAGGGTTATCGTACTGATGATTGGTTATATCCAAATATCCAATGGACATAGAAATATATCTATGGCAAGAAGAGTTCAACTGTCGGTCTTTAATGGAATACCTGGCAGTTAACGAATGGTGGATATCATGAATATAGAGTTTAGTAAGCTATTCACGTATCGTTGGAGCTTTGAGCCATAGGTTCATAAGGTCCCCTTGGTAGCTTAGATACAAGTTGAGAGTCAGTTTTTGGGTCAATTTGAAATGTTCAAATTGACAAGAGGGAGTTTGATTATATATGATATAATTGAATGAGTTAATTAAATATGATATAATTAACTTTATATATGAGATACATTAATTTGGAGGAAATTAGATATAAATATGATTTATATCTAGTAGAAGAAAAATATTATAATTAATATATGATATTAATTTATAAATTAAGATTGTGATAAGATCACATTCATTGGACGGTTATAAAGGAAATGGGAAGGCGCCTCTTCGTTCTAAATAACGGATGAGTGCATTATAAATAGCAGACAGTGTGTTGATCTCGGTGTGCGCAGATATTGTAAAAAGGATAGTGTCATCGTTTAGAAAATAAGTTCCTATACGATAGTGACTGCACGATCATTTACATATATGAAATTGCTAAGCGATCACATACTAATTACACCGTCGCGCGCTATTACCTAAACGATCGTTTACCTTTTTCCTAAGCGGTCGTTTAGCTCCCAGTACTTACTAAACGATCGTATAGACGATTACTTAGTTTTTCCTACACGATTATTCAGACGATTGCTCACCCTTTTCCTACAAGATCGTTTAATTTTCCCACACGATCGTATAGACGATCACTTACTTTTACTACACGATCGTATACTTCACCTAAACGATCAAGCATATTGTCTATGCGATAGACGACCCATCTCCCACTTGCTTGATCATTGTGTATGGTCTCTCTTCCTCCTTCCCTCTACCAAATCCAAACAAAGCCCACACTTTGGATTCTCACCCAAGAATACTGAGGGCTCTGAGTGGTGTTATCTTCTCTGTTTCCTTCTGTCCGAGTGATGACTGTTTGAGGTAGACGGTTGGGCCTCAGACTCGCTGTGTAGAAGAAATCTTCATCTGCTATGATTTCTTGATCCCTTTAGCATTATGAAAGTATGTTTGAATGTATATGTGGTAATTTTGTCACAATGAATTGGAAAGATTCGCTTCCGCTCGTAGGTACTCTTGAATAAGAGTTCCTTCAACTTGAACCACACCAATAAAACTTAATCAACTAAGTAAGACAAAATTAGTTTATATATAATTGAGAGAAAATGATTTTTTATATACATTTGAACCACACCAAGCAAGACTATAAACCAAGTACATATTTTTTAATTGATTTCATTCCAACATTAAAATATTTCAAGAAGCTTAAACATTGGAACAAAATATAAAATTAATGAAATAACACTTGAACCACACCAATCAAGCTTAATCAACCAAGTCAGACCAAGTTAGTTTACATATAATTGAAAGAAAAGGATTTTGATTTACACTTGAACCACACCAAGCAAGACTATCAACCAAGTACATATTTTTGAACTAATTTCATTCCAACATTAAAATATTTCAAAAAGCTTAGTCATTGGAACAAAACATAAAATTAATGAAATAACACTTGGAACCACACCAATCAAGCTTAATCAACCAAGTAAGACCAAGTTAGTTTATATATAATTGAAAGAAACGGATTTTGATATACATTTGAGCCATACCAAGCAAGACTATCAACCAAGTACATATTTTTGAACTAATTTCATTCCAACATTAACCTACTTTAAGAAGCTTAATCATTGGAACAAAACGTAAAATTAATGAAATAACTTTTGAACCACATCAATCAAGCTTA
>NW_024064872.1:0-1205 GCF_009727055.1 Benincasa hispida | reverse complement strand
AGTTTCGATTATTCTAAACATATCAGTATTTAAGACAAATTTTGCTTTAGTTGGTCTTAACTTATATAAATTATTTTCAAGTATAGCAGAACAAATTTGAATACCTTTTCTGAAAATGAACGCTTCATTAACTTCAAAAGATATTTTATACATTTGTTCCATAATACAAGCGATAGATATTAAATTCCTCTTCATAAGAGGTGCATACAAAACATCTTTAAGTATGATATATCCATCGTTGAAAAACAACTTCAAGTCTCCCACTGTTTTGGCCGAGACAACCTCTCCTGTTCCAACCTTGAGGGTGATCTCGCCTTCTTCAATCTTTTTTCAAGAACTAGTTTCCTGAAAAGATAAGCAAATATGTGTAGTGGCTTCTGAATCCAATATCCAGGTTGAGGTATCATCCTCCACTAAACATGTCTCAGCAACTCGTAAACCATATTTACCTTGTGCTTCTTTCGAGGCAGGGGCCTGAGGACATTCCTAAGTTAAGACAAATCTCACGTCATCTATTACTAGTGTTGAATTCAGATTGTTTTTCCATGTTGAGTAATTATCGCCGTTTAGTTTCTCGAAAGCTAAGATTTGATCTAAAGAGCTAGTCATACTGAAAAGAAAAACATATCCTTTTTTAGTAAAAACATTAATCTGTTAAATCCAATCAAGTTTAGCAAAAAATCCAATAATGTACCCTTAATTATTATATTTTGCAATGATATTTCAATGGTTTAGAATAACCTCCACCGAGGGGTGATCGACTATTCCTCCATTGAACCAAGACTATCTTGACTAGATACTATCACCAGAATAACTCTTATTCCTATAGCAGCTCAGTTATCACTACTTTGGTCAAGAATTTACTAACACTTAGTAATTCTCGTAAGTGTGACCCTCCATTTTCAAACCTCAAAGATCGGAATCATTATGATCCCGAAGTTGGAAATACAAGAATGAAAACGAACCTGAGAGACCCAATCTATTTCTAGAGTTTGTGGAGTTCCGAATCCTATAATACAGCCCTCCGATTGGTAAGGTCGCTCCAGGGAAGACATGCCGGCGTATTATAGGAATCTCACGGTGCGACCTAATGGAAGAGACCGTAGAATGTGTTGACACACTTCCTTCTCCCACTTACTATGAACAAATTCCCCTATTCACCTTGGTATTGACTCATGCAAACACTCTCCGAATGGAGTCCGCTC
>NW_024064871.1:0-1112 GCF_009727055.1 Benincasa hispida | reverse complement strand
GTTGAGTGTACTTGCTACAGTGTGCCATTAATAGCTTGTCAATTAAATTCGGATTCGATCGTCATCAGCTTTTTGTCCCATCATGATTTATTAAGTTTTCACCTTTATGCACCGTCTCTATGCGGCCACCTTCTTGAGCAGATCTTTGCGAACGCATATGATCGCATAACTTTGCGGTCGCAATCTTCTAATGTGCTCAGATGCTGAATTCCTTGGATCGCAATTCTGCCTTGCAACGACGCATTTTCCTGCACAAAATAAGAAATTAGCTGCTTTAATGTGATGGGCGCATGTGATCGCAATGTTCTTAACTTAATGCCTTTAGATACGATTTTACATGTCGCAATCCTACATTGTTTTATATCTTTGCGTTGTAATAACGTGCATTTTTGCCCGTTATCAGTGGAAAAAGACCAATGGATTAAAGCCATGGACCTTGAAATGGAATCTATGTATTTCAATTCTGTCTGGGATCTTGTAGATCAATCGAAAGGGATAAAACCCATCGGTTGCAAGTGGTCTACAAGAGAAAACGAGACCAAGCTGGTAAGGTACAAACCTACAAAACTAGACTTGTGGCAAAAGGGTTTACCCAAAGAGAGGGTTTAGATTTTGAAGAAATCTTCTCTCCAATTGCAATGATAAAGTCTATTAGAATACTCTTGTCCATAGCCACATTTTATGATTATGAAATATGAAAAATGGATGTCAAGACAGCTTTTCTGAATAAGTATCTTAAAGAGAGTATCTATATGTTTCAACCAGAAGGGTTTATACAGCAGGGTCAAGAGCAAAAAATTTGTAAGCTTAATCGATCTGTTTATGGATTAAAACAAGCTGCTAGATCCTGGAATATGAAATTTGACGCTGCGATCAAATCTTATGGCTTTGAACAAAATATTGACGAGCCCTGTGTCTACAAGAAAATCGTCAACAAAACTGTCGCTTTTTTGGTGTTGTATGTTGATGATATTCTACTCATTGGAAATGAGGTAGAATATCTAGCGACAATAAGAGATGGCTGGCTTTACAATTACAAATGAAAGATTTGGGAGAAGCACAATATGTTCTTGGAATCCAAATAGTTCGGAATCGCAAGAACAGAACATTAG
>NW_024064870.1:0-10344 GCF_009727055.1 Benincasa hispida | reverse complement strand
GATCTTCCATTAAATGGATAGGGTTGCTATTAGTCTCTTGTTCTTAATAGGCTTTTCCTAAGGTTTGGGCTCATTAGGGCGGGATTTTAGACACCTAAAATGAGGGGTTACACTTACCACATAATTGTTAAGGATTGTTTAACAACTTCTTGGACCAAGAACAATAGTGCTATTAATTTATAGATTACAAGGATTTGTGTTTACTTGTCTAATGGTGAGAAATGTCTCATTTCAGTGAAAGGGGCACTTGATCACCCTATGAATGAATTTTGCCTAACCTCACTAAAGCATCATTGCAAAATAGATGTCATTTAGGATACACTAGACTATTTTTGCTTAAAAACTTGTTGGTTTTCTAAAAGTGGTTTAATGCAAGTAGAACTTAATTAAAAGTTTAATTCTTTTTCAGCAATATAAAATGGCTACCGCCACACTAAGTTTACTTGGTCGCTAACAAATTAACTGGTGAAAAACTATGCTAGTTTTGGAAAAACACCAAAAACACGATGTTTAATCATCGATGACTTACATTTTGTCTAAAATGGAGAGTGCCTCCCATTCCACCTCCTCTACTGCTCGAAACTGTTCAAGAAGTATATGAGCGATGGTAAGGGCAAACGAGAAGGGCCCGAGTGTATATCTTGGCAAGCCTTAACGAAGTCTTGGCCAAGAAGCATGAGCCCATGGTCACTGCATGTGAGATCATGGAGTCCTTAAAGGGAATGTTCGGACAACCGTCGACACAGCTCAGGCACGATGCTCTCAAGTACTTCTTCAATTCCCGTATACAAGAGTGCTCATCTGTTCGGGAACACGTTCTCAACATGATGATCCACTTCAACATGACAGAAATGAATGGGTCAAGCATTGATGAGGCCAGTTAAGTTAGCATCATTCTGGAATCTTTACCAGAAATCTTCCTTTTTCTTTCGCAGTAATGCTCTTCTGAACAAGATTGACTATAACCTGACTACTTTGTTCAATGAGTTGCAGACTTTCCAATCCTTGTTGAAAAGCAAGGAGAAGAAGGGTGAAACAAATGTTGTTTCATCTTCCAAAAAGTTCCATAAAGGTCCAACTTCAGGAACTAAGTCTGCACCTTCTTCCTCCGGCACCAAAAAGTGGTAGAAGAAGAAGAATGGTTGAAAGGGGAAGGCTGCTACTAACCCAGGAGTTGCTATTCCAAGGGGTAGACAACCAGTAAGGGTTGACAGGGAAAAATGTTTCCATTGCAACCAGGATGGGCACTAGAAGAGGAACTACCCAAGATATTTGACAGAAAAAAAAGGCCAAACAAGGTAAATACGATTTGATTGTTTTGGAAACTTGTTTAATGGAGAATGATGATTCTGCCTAGATTATTTCATTTCAGGGAATTAGTTCTTGGCGGCAACTTGATGCTAGAGAGATGACGATGTGAGTAGGAACCAGGCACATCGTATAAGCTATGGTAATGGGAGGTCTCTAGTTAACTTTATAGAACAAATTTCTCATTATGAATGATGTATTTGTGGTTCCTGATTTAAAAAGGAACTTGGTTTCTGTAAAGTGTCTTTTAGAACAATGTTATCAAATTAACTTTTCTTATAATAAAGTGTTTATTGCTAAGAATGGTGTTGATATATGTTCTGCTAAATTGGAAAATAATTTGTATGTGCTAAGGCCGTTAGCAATAAATGACCTTCATAACATAGAGATATTTAAAACTATCATAACTCAACATAAAAGGCCTAAAATCTCTCCTAAGGAAAATGCCCAACTTTGGCACCTAAGACTAGGACACATTAATTTTAATAGGATTGAGAGGTTGGTGAAGAAAGGACTTCTAAGCGAGTTAGAAGAAAATTCTTTGCCTGTGTGTGAGTCATGTCTTGAAGGCAAGATGACTAAAAGGTTTTTTTTACTGGAAAAGGTCATAGGGCCAAAGAATCTCTCGAGCTAGTGCATTCAGACCTTTGTGGTCTGATGAATGTAAGAGCTAGGGGAGGTTATGTATATTTCATCACTTTCATTGATGATTATTCCAGATATGGGTACATTTATTTAATGCAACATAAGTCTGAATCTTTTGAAAAGTTCAAAGAATTTAAAGTTGAAGTTGAAAATGCATTAAATAGAACGATTAAAACACTTTGATCTGATCGAGGTGGAGAGTTTATGGATTTGACTTTCCAGAACTATTTGATAGAACATGGAATTGTATCCCAACTTTCAGCACTTGGTATACTTTAGCAAAATGGTATATCAGAAAGGAGAAATAGAACCCTGTTGGACATGGTTCGGTCTATGACGAGTTACGCTTCCTTACCTGACTCGTTTTGGGGTTATGCAGTGGAGACTGCAACGTATATCCTGAATTGCATTCCCTCCAAAAGTGTTGACAAAACATCTCTGGAGTTATGGAATGGTCGTAAAGCTAGTTTACATCATTTTAGGATCTAGCGTTCTCCAACACATGTGCTTGAGGTCAATCCTAAGAAATTCGAACCACGTTCAAGGTTATGCCTATTTGTAGGCTACCCTAATGGAACGATAGGTGGTTATTTCCTTGATCCTAAAGAAAACAAAGTATTTGTATCGACAAATGCTACTTTTCTTGAGGAAGAACACATGAGGGAGCACATACCTAGAAGTAAAATTGTGTTGAATGAGACTTCCAAAGAAATTATTGAATCTTCAATAAGAGTTGTTGAAGAGCCTATTACCTAAACAAGATTTGTTGAAGTAGGTTCATCGAGTAGGTCAAATCCACCTCAAGTGTTGAGGTAACCTTGACGTAGTGGGAAGGTTACGAACCCATCTATTCGATATATAGGTTTAACTGAAATCCTAGCTATAGTAGCTCATGGCGAGGTTGAGGATCCATTATCTTACAAGAAGGCAATGGAGGATGTTGACAGAGATGAATGGATCAAAGCTATAGATCACGAAATGGAGTCTACATATATGAATTCAGTATGGGATCCTATAGATCAACCTGATGGGGTTAAACCTATATGTTGTAAATGGATCTACAAGAGGAAACGTGGTGCTGATGGGAAGGTGCAAACATTCATGGCTAGACTGGTGGCAAAGGGTTATACCCAGGTAGAGAGAGTCGACTATAAGGAGACTTTCTCACTTGTTGTCATGTTGAATTCTATCAGGATCCTCCTATCCATTGCCTCATATGACTATAAGATATGGCAAATGGATGTCAAGACTGCTTTTCTGAATAGCAATCTTAAGGAGACCATTTATATGGTGCAACCCGAGAGATTCATAATCCAAGGCAAAAGGTTTGCAAGCTTAATTGGTCCATTTATGGACTGAAACAAACATCTCGATCTTGAAATATAAGATTTGATACTGCGATCAAATCTTATGGCTTTGATTAGAACGTTGATGAGCCTTGTGTCTACAAGAGATCATCAAAAGTTCAATAGTTTTTCTAGTGTTATATGTAGATGATATCCTACTCATTGAGAATGATGTAGGTTTACTGACTATAGTTAAGAACTAGCTAGCGACCTAATTCCAAATGAAATATTTGGGAGAGGCTCAATTTGTTCTGGATAATCAAATTTGTTGAAATCGAAAGAACAAAATGCTAACACTGTCTCAGGCATCGTATATTGATAAGATGCTTGTCAAGTATTCGATGCATAACTCCAAGAGGGGCTTATTGCCTTTTAGGCACGAAGTTACATTGTCTAAAGAACAGTGTCCTAAGACACCTCAAGAGATTGAGGATATGAGACAAATCCCCTATGCATCTGCCGTGGGCAGTTTAATGTATGTGATGTTATGTACTAGACTTGATATCTGTTATACTGTGGGGATAGTCAGTAGATATCAGTCTAATCTAAGATTAGATCACTGGACAACCGTTAAGAACATCCTCAAGTATCTACGGAGAACGAGGGACTACATGCTTGTGTATGGTTCTAAGTGTAGGATTGTATCAATAGTAGCAGAAGTACAAGGATCATTTAAGCATTCAAATTCACTAATTTTGGCAAAATATAAAGCATGATTTTGCAGAAAAAATGAGTTTCAAAACATACCTCTTGTAGAACTTCTTCAAAGCTCCATCTCCAGCTGTTATCTTCTCCATATCTTGTTGTAGACCACCTCAAAATATTCCCCACTATTCTCTTTGGTGCTCTAGATTTAGTTGTGGGACTCAAAACAAGCTTGAATCAAGGGATGAAGGAGAAAAGCTCACTGCTGCAACCTTGTTGAAAAACCTTTCTTCAAACCAGTTTTTCTCTTAAAACCCTTTAGATTGCATGCCCGATTTTCACTCCAATCTCTTCATTATATTGTAGATCAACATAAAAAGAGAAGAGTTGCATGAGTTGCAACTCATGCTTGGAGAAGACAAGGCAAAGTTAATGCTTCATCCATGAGCTACTTAAGTGATGGATAATGGAAAAATCCATTTTTCCATTTTGTGTTTTTGTTTTCCAATTTTCCAATTTTATCTAAAAATCAAAATTTGATTTTATAAAATCTATTTTGATTTTAAAAATTAAAAATTAATCGATTTCATAAATTAATTATTAAATAAAAATTAATTAATTTAATATCAAATACTAAATTAAATTTAACACATATCCATCTTTATATATTTAAATTATATTTAAATATATAAATTATCCTATTTCGTTTAATTCTAAAATTAAACATATAATTATATCTCATATAATTAATAATCCCTTAATTCTAATTTGAACGTTTCAAATTAACTTATCATGTTATTCTAGAGCTAGTCCGTTACGAGCTAGTAGGGGGACCTCGCGGACCTACAGATCATGGGCTCCAATGATCCGAGATTAATCAGCTAAACTCATTAGACCAAATTAATCCCCATTCGTTAACTAATGGATCACTCCACTAAAGCCCATAGTTGCACTCACCTCACTGTAAAAATATTATGTCCTCATGATTTAACCATAATCAACAAGTCAACCCTTCACAGATTGTTCGTAATAACGGCTGGGTCTAATATCTGTTTTACCCCCGAGATTACGTCTTATTCCAAAAGTCCTTACTGATCCTCTAATGAACAACTGGTCTGTGATCCAATCACCAAACCAAATTCTCTCAGCTCAGTGAGAGGGTGGGGCCCTTTGTTCAAGACCTGGATTCCATACTTGAAAGAACAAACTTTCTCCTATCTCTAAATTGGGTAGTGTGAACTCCTTCTTACACCCTATATCCCCAGCTATCTATCCGGTCTTACCCCTGAAATGTGAGTCTTATTGAGCTGATATTGTTGAGCCAACCCTCAACTATGCAAATCTAAGGGCAATCCTCAATAAACAGGAGTTCATAGTTAGCTCAAGATTAAGATCGAGTTACATAGGTCATCTAGGTGAAATAGTCAGTCTTAAACAGTGAACAACGTTATAAAGTAAAGTAAGGGTGACTTATTTCTTGGTCCTGATCTTATGCAAACTCATTGCATAAGATACCCTCACTCCTCATATCATAATATGTACGAATTAGGATTACATTGTATGTAGCACTTTATAACTCTTTGTAACAATTACAGAGTAGGCCGCATCCAATGGTGTTACCAGAATAAGGTACCCAACCTCATTCATGTACCATAGATCATTTTGACTATTTACTCGAACCCGATCCACTCTTATGTCTCCATATAAAGTTCAAGTACTCATACAATAGTCATGGGTCTTAGTTTACTGGATTTAGACTTTTATACAATTTATGAGATCGATAACAAGTATATTGATAATAGAAAATGTTTATCATTTCACAAACTGCGAGTTTTTAGGACATAAAACCCAACAATACTCCCACTTGGACTAAAACTCCAGTGGATCAATATATACAAATATATATAATGTTGAGTTTACATGGATAGAATAAAATGTACATTACAATACCCAAAAATTCTCCCACTTGCTTTAGTGATACAAAACTCGTAGACCTAGTCCTACCAGGTGACCCTCGAACACTTTAGCCGAGAGGGCTTTCGTAAATGGATCAGCTAAGTTGTCTTGGGAAGCAATCTGAGTTTCAATTACTTCTCCTCCGTGTATAATCTCCCTGATGAGATGGTACTTCCGTTCGATATGCTTTCTCCTGGCTTCATGGTTCCTTTGAATTTGCAACTGCTCCACTGTTGTCACAACAAAGAGTGACAGGCAGGTGCATGTTAGGAACTACTTCCAGATCTGTCAGGAACTTTCTGGGCCATACTGCTTCTTTTGCTGCTTCGCTTGTAGCTACATACTCAGCTTCCATTGTGGAGTCCGTAATACAACTCTGTTTGATGCTTCTCCACACAATTGTTCCTCCGTTTAGACTAAATACTGACCCCAAAGTTGATTTCCTCGAATCAATATCGATCTGAAAGTTAGAATCAGTGCATCCAGTAAGGATTAGATCCTCAGGACCATACACGAGCATATAATCTCTCGTTCTTCGAAGATACTTGAGAATATTTTTAACAGAAGTCCAATGGTCATGACCAGGATTGGGCTGAAATTTGCTGACAATTCCTACGACATAGCATATGTCGGGATGAGTACACAACATTGCATACATCTAACTCCCAACTGCAAATGCATATGGAATTCGATTCATCTCCTCAACCTCTTGAGGTGTCTTAGGACTTTGCTCCTTAGACAAGTGAATTCCATTCCTGAAAGGTAAAGATCCTTTCTTGGAATTTTGCATTTTGTATCTAGACAACGTCGTCTATAAGATGCTTGAGATAATACTAATGTTCTGTTCTTGCGATTCCGAACCTATTTGGATTCCAAGAACATATTGTGCTTCTCCCAAATCTTTCATTTGTAATTGTAAAGCCAGCCATCTCTTATTGTCGCTAGATATTCTACCTCATTCCAATGAGTAGAATATCATCAACATACAACACCAAAAAAGCGACAGTTTGTTGACGATTTTTCTTGTAGACACAGGGCTCGTCAATATTTTGTTCAAAGCCATAAGATTTGATCGCAGCGTCAAATTTCATATTCCAGGATCTAGCAGCTTGTTTTAATCCATAAACAGATCGATTAGCTTACAAATTTTTTGCTCTTGACCCTGCTGTATAAACCCTTCTGGTTGAAACATATAGATACTCTCTTTAAGATACTTATTCAGAAAAGCTGTCTTGACATCCATTTTTTCATATTTCATAATCATAAAATGTGGCTATGGACAAGAGTATTCTAATAGACTTTATCATTGCAATTGGAAGAAGATTCTTCAAAATCTAAACCCTCTTCTTTGGGTAAACCCTTTTGCCACAAGTCTAGTTTTGTAGGTTTGTACCTTACCAGCTTGGTCTCGTTTTCTCTTGTAGACCACTTGCAACCGATGGTTTTATCCCTTTCGATTGATCTACAAGATCCCAGACAGAATTGAAATACATAGATTCCATTTCAAGTCCATGGCTTTTAATCCATTTGGTCTTTTTCCACTGATAACGGGCAAAAATGCACGTTATTACAACGCAAAATATAAAACAATGTAGGATTGCGACATGTAAAATCGTATCTAAAGGCATTAAGTTAAGAACATTGCGATTCACATGCGCCCATCACATTAAAGCAGCTAATTTCTTATTTTGTGCAGGAAAATGCGTCGTTGCAAGGCAGAATTGCGATCCAAGGAATTCAGCATCTGAGCACATTAGAAGATTGCGACCGAGAATTAATGCGATCATATGCGTTCGCAAAGATCTGCTCAAGAAGGTTGGCCGCATAGAGACGGTGCATAAGGTTGGAAAGCTTAATAAATCATGATGGGACAAAAAGCTGATGACGATCGAATCCGAATTTAATTGACAAGCTATTAATGGCACACTGTAGCAAGTACACTCAACTTTTCGGTGACCATTAATTGGCCATTAGACAGAGATTTAATGACATCCCATCATTGCAATCATTTGAGAGAAAAGCCCTTCACTCAGAAGCTCTATAAATACTTAAGGCCACCTTTGTTAAAAGGAGTTCAGAATTCCAGTTTTTCTAGCTCGATATATACATAGTTCGCCATAGTCTGTAATTCGTATACTTAGAAGGTGGAGGCGAGCGAAGAGAGAAGATGCCGAAAGATCGTCCCTTGTCAGCTTGAGAGATTGTCGGGAAGCGCTGAGAACGGAGAGAGGGTCGACTCTTGCGAACGCAAGAACATTCTTTTGGGCAGAGTGGAGTAAAACACAGTGTAACAGCCTTGGGAAGCAAGACATTGCTACCAGGATCCCTATCCTTACTTACCATTGTCATTTTGTATTATGATTTCATTTATAAAATGGAATTTGCATCTCTACATCTGTTCACTCTCTTTACATTACGCATGAGTAACTAAACTTTCGAATGGGTTGAGGAGCACTTAGCTAGCATAACCTAAGATCTTCACTTTATGCGATCATCTTGTCTTATGTATGTGTCCATCACCCTTTAAAGATACTTGAGAGAGTAGTCTAAAGAAAGAACCTAGACTTGAGAAAGTCAGGTTAGAATCTAGGCTTGAGAAAGTCAAATTAGAATCGCATAAACAAGAGATAGAGACTTAGAGATAAACTCTGTTTGCTATCATGCATCGCATGCACCCTAGAAATAGATAAGATAGTATGTAATCGCCTTTTGTATGTGTGTGTCATTCATCATTGTATAGATAAGAATAGAGGCTTAGACATAAGTCCTGTAGACATTATTGTATACATCGCATGTGTCCTAAAATTAGGAACTATAGCATTTACATTGAGAGATGACATATTGTTGTATGTATGTAGCATGATCGCATAACTTGAACGCAATCTTAGGAAGTGTCAGCTAAATCCATTCTCAACCCGTTCCCCGTATACCTATTGTAATTTTCGCGGTTATTAACTCTTTTCTCAAATCCACCGCATAGGATTTATACTTTAAACAAACATACCAACCAACTTATTGTTTTTTTGTCACCGTAAAGGAATCGAGTTTTACCGTCGCATATTGTCTCAAAGTAGTCCCTGTGTTCGACCCTAGGCTTACCAGGTAACCTAGTAGGATTTATACTTGAATTTTACTAGGAAAACTTGCATGTACAATGTATACACCACCATCGCAATATATACCATTATTTCATCATATTCACAAAGCATCATCCACATCGTTCATTGCTTGATTAAAAGATAACGGATCCTTTAAACCATCATCTAATATGATGACTTGAGTTTCAAATAAATACATGTACCGGTCAGGCTGTTGCACAACCCTCCCACTATGACGAGGCATTCTCAACACTTGAGAAGGATGTGAAGTATCAATTTCATCAACAACTCTTGTTGATGGACCTGCTCTATCAACAACTCTTATTGAAACATTTGTCGTTTCTCTGGACATTTCTTCTATTACTAGCTTACTGCGAGGTTAATGGTTCTTTATATAATCTTCCTCCTGGAAGGTTGCATTTGTCGATACAAATACTTTATCTTTCTGAGGATCATAAAAGAGACCACCTTTACTTTCTTTTGGGTAGCCTACAAATAGGCATACTTTTGAACGATGTTCCAACTTCTTAGGATTTTGCACCAACACATGTGTTGGACAACCCCAAATTCTGAAGTGATATAAATTTCCTTTACGTCCTCTCCAGAGCTTGTAAGGTGTTTCAGAAACACTTTTTGAGGAAATCATGTTCAAAATATACACCACAGTCCTAACTGCGTGTCCCAAAAAAGAATTTGGTAACAGAGCATAACTGTTTCTCCTCTCTGCCACACTGTTCTGCTGAGGTGTGCCAGGGGCTGTGAGTTGAGACTGAATTCCGTGTTCTATCAAATAGTTCTAGAATTCTATGTCCATATACTCACCACCTCGATCTGATCGAAGTATTTTAATCTTTTTACCTAATTGGTTCTCAACCTCAGCCTTATACATTTTGAACTTTTCAAAAGTTTCAGACTTTTGGTGAATTAGGTAAATATGCCCATACCTAGAATAATCATCTATAAAAGTAATGAAATATTCATACCCTCCTCTTGCTCTAACATTTAGAGGCCTACAAAGGTCTGAATGAATCAGCTCTAGGGGTTCTTTGGCTCTAAGACCTTTTCCAGAAAAAGATCTTTTTATCATTTTACCCTCAAGACAGAACTCACATGGTGGTAATGAACTATTTTTCAACTTGTTTAAAAGACCGTTCTTAACCAATCTCTCAATCCTGTTGAGATTTATGTGAACCAGTCTCAAGTGCCAAAGATAGGCATTTGGAGAAATCTTCCTTTTCTTATGAGTCCCAGCAGTTTTAAACATCTCTATGTTCAAAACAGCTTTGACCTCAGTTGGTTTTAACATGTACAAGTTATTTTCTAATTTTGCAGAGCAAATTTGTTTT
>NW_024064869.1:0-1062 GCF_009727055.1 Benincasa hispida | reverse complement strand
TTTTTTTTTTTTTTATATATAAGTTCATAACACCTAAAAAGTATTATCTCAACTTGACTCGTGCTCATTCTAGTATTAAGTTTATTTGATGACTTTACAAGCATCCAACGTTTAGGAGGTAGGTCAGGCTTTTGTATGAAACCATGCCAAAACGAAATGTTTGGAGTCTTTAATCAAAAACTGGGTCAAAGAGGAAGAAAAATGCCGCCATGACCAATTTCAAAACGCTTCACCTCAATGTTGCTTCAAGAAAGTAGTTGGGCGTCGTGATGCTTTGGAGATCATGAAGGAAAAGAGTATTATGGGTTGATGTTGTAGGGTGCTAGGGATCAACACTCGGTGTGTCGAGAAACACTCACTTATAGCGTTGCAATCACTCTTATATGGATGTAAAACCCTTCCTTACCAAATTTAAATAAGAGACATTAATAAATTATGGGTTTAAATCTTTTTTGGTCCACTAATTCTAAATTAGTGTGATTCTCAATTATCGATTCTAATTTAGAAAATTAGAATTTCAGTTTAATCTAAATTTATTAAAATGTTGAAAAAAGAGATTTTCGATTGAAATCTTAAATTTCGAGATTTTGAAATTTAATATAGAAAATTTTCCAATTTTTCAAGCTCTTTATTTTGTTAATTTTTGAAAAGATAAATTATGTTTGGTACATTAGAAAACCACGACTAAGTTATACAAAATATCCTTGAACTTTTTACTTTTTGATAAAAATAACTTTCAACTTCCATAAGTTTCAAAAATACACATAAGCTTTTAAAAATTAGTTTTAAAAAAATACTCTTATCATTAGTTTTGAATGGAAACCATTAGTGATTTGTTCGAAAACGCTCTTGAACTTTAAAAAAAAAAATTACTTCCACTGTCACTATATCAATACAAATCATTAATACTCATTTTAAATATCTTTGAAATTTTAAAAGTTTTATGAATGCTATTAGACTTGAAAAAAAAAAGTTTAAAAATGCTCCTACTAGTATGATGATCAATTTATTTAAAGTTTTATTGAGTAGGGTGTTCAAACGACCCTACTGTTAGGATTTATG
>NW_024064868.1:0-4063 GCF_009727055.1 Benincasa hispida | reverse complement strand
TTTTTATTATATAAAATAATTTTGTTCAAGATGTACACCAGTATTCATTACAACGCAATTTACCAAAGTTGAGTTCAATGTGTTACCAAAACTTGGTAAATGTAGAAAATATTATTCAATATACACGAAGACTCAATGTTGCTGACATTGACGAAGACGTATGCAATGTAGACGACAATGACAACATTGCGAAGCTATTCTAGAGCAACATGATCACTAGGAACCTCACATATTTCATGATCTAATTCCAACTTCTCATGGACGCTCACTAAGAGGATAAGCAGATATCGTATCGAGTTTGGTCATGAATAGGAGTATTATGCACACGATGATTTTTCGTCTGTCATCACCAAATAGGATATTGATGATGCAACAACATTTTGAAGTTTTGTATCTTGTCGTGGACAACGTGCATAGAGAAGACCACCATGTGGCACATGAGTGACTTGTAATTTAAACTTTTTGGTTCATATGAACTGTTACCTCGAACTAATGAAATTAGATTACATCTCGAGCGAGATAAATCTAATTAATTAATGAAATAAAAGAACAAAAAAAAAAGTAAGAAAAAATTGTTCATTTAAGTAAAAAGAGGAAAAAAATCATACTCGTGTACTCGGCCCACGATTATGGTCTTCACTTGTGGACTCGCTCCACGAGTAATGTGACATGACAGCCACATACCAAACATGATGGCGGTGACTAGAGTAAAGGAATTCGTGTATTGAGTATACAATTTTTACCAACTTCAAACCCAACTTATTTTTGTCAATATTTTCTTCAACAACTTTATTTTTTAATTTTTTTTTTCAGGTACCCTATTCTCGTCATTAGTTTCAAAAAGTACATTACTCTTGAACTCAATCCTAAATTTTTCCACTTAAGAGCGTGAAATTAATTCACGACAAGTAAAGTTTATTAATGACAACGTAATGGTCCTGTTGTATAGCATGTTATGTTTTTTCACTTCTTTTTGCCTCCTCTACCTCTTACCAATGTAGTTTAAGGTCAATAATTAGGATTTTGAAGATGAAAACATCTATTTAATTGTTAGATTTTGAAATTTCAATCTGTAGTCTGAAGCAAAATGTGGAAGACAAATGTAACGTATCACCCGAGTTACTAAGGATGATAGAGCAGGAGGAAAAGAAGATTGTGTCGTAGCAACAGCCTCTGAAAATTATTACTTTGGCAACAAAGCTAGATCGTTAAGTTCTTGTTGCTTGCTTCATGAATATAAATATGTATATGCGTGGTCCTACCAAGTTATGCCTGGTTTAGATACTGATGCATTAAATACCACTCAAGCCTGAGATGCTAATTAATATTAAAGGGAGGTGAAAAAGCAATTACATGCAAGATTCTTAGTAATGGCTAAATACCCATAATAGTGTCTCGGTTTCAAAGAAAGACAGAAAGGTTCGAATGTGTGTAGACTATAGGGATTTAAATCATGCAAACCCAAAAGATAATTTCCCCCTTCCTTACTTTGACATTGCTTGTGTATAGTACTCTTGTATAATTACGTTATTCTATGACTTGGAGCATAAAGAAATTGAACCCTACATTGATAATATCATAACAAAGTCTTGAATTGCAAAAACCCATAAGTTCTGGCAAGCACAACCCCCAGCTCCTTCGTGGATCCGTCGGTGTTCTTACATCATCCTACATCTCCAAATAGAAAACTCGTCGTCGAGTTTGAAAAAGAAAAATAATTAAACAATTAAGGAATAAAACAGACTCGTTCAATGGCATATGACCAAACCAACCTCCTATATTTTTGACATAATTTTTTTTTATTAAAAAAGTAAATCAGAGACAAAAGATCCAGTATTGCCACCAAAAGATGAACTTTTCTTTCGGTCATAAGGCTATAAAAGATGTTCCATCAAACTCATTCAAAATTACAATCGTTGGGTCAGTCACAAAAGAATTAGCTTTTGAAGAAATCTCTTCAAGGATTCACATCTTCTTCGTCATTTGTTTCAAAGTCTTTGACATTGTGATAATTGATTACCAACACAATGGATGTGCTGTTCTTGCTCGATTCTTTTTTTTTTTTTTTTTTTTTAATTTCACCTCAACATTTAGAATAAGGGTGTACATGAATTGGGTCGAGTCAGGTTGAGGGAGATTTTTAGACTAACCCGGAGAATTCGAGTTGGTCAGGGTGGCAACTTGAAAGACTATAGGGTTTCCAACCCAACTTTATATTTTGGGTTGAGTTGGTTCACCAATTTATTAATTTATTTATCAGTTATTTAAAATGCTTAATTTTATCTTCATACTAATAATAAATATTTCATTAAACCCAACTATCAAATGCCAAAAATCACAATAAATAAAGATATCTATATCAAATTTATGTCCAATAATACGATCGAAACTGTAAAACTAAGAAATCCACCAATGCAATCAAAAAACAAATTTAAGATAATTTACATATTTCAACTAAAGAATTGATCCAGTCCAAGTTTATGATTGTGTTGTGAGAGAGATTGGAGAAATAGTCAGAAATAGCATGTTTACGTTTTCACCTTACAAAACTCGGCACGGACGCTTTTTGACAACTTGTAAAAATAGTTTCTCGATCTAACTCGGACGAGATCGATCACTGAGAATTAATTAAAAGACTAACTTTTTCTAACTTATCTATTAATTGGAGTAATTTTGGCACATCTCTCTTGATTACACACCAAGATTTACTTTTTTTTTTTTTTTTTATGTAATCTTCCCAAATCTTGTACCAAATCCAAATCTTGTACCAAATCTTACATTATTTCAAAATTCCAAACAAGTTCTTCAATTATCAAAATAGATTTTTCAAATTGATTCAACATTTTTAAATTTTAGCGCAGATCAATTTTTTTGAACAATTGGGTAAAATTTGGGATATATATAGAATCTCGGTGTTAATCTGCTCGAGATTTCACCGAGAAAGCTCCAATATATGAATAAAGCTCAAATATATAGAATATCGGTGTTATTTTGCTTGGGATTAACATCGAGATGCACATAATCTCGTGTATAATTTGACGAGATGTATAGAGGAAGCCATCAATAAGTTGAAAAAAGTTGATTTTTTGGGAAATTTTAACTAAAATCTTGTTGTCGATCATGCCGAGATGGATCGAGAAAACCTATTTTTACGAGTTTTGAAAAAGTGTTCTAGTTTTGTAAGGGGAAAATCTAAATGTGCCTTTTTTTTTATAATTTTTGGAGAGACTAAGATTGAGATGAGAGAGTTGGAAGTGAGAGGCATGAATGTATGTGAGAGATTGAAAAAAAAGGAGAGTGAGATTGAGACGAGAGAGATAAGAGGGACAAGATCAAATGTTGAACACCCCTTCGGAGAGTAGAAGCCGGCGGACGGAGAGGGAAAATGAGAGACAAGATGGAAACCGGCGGACGGAGAGGGAAAATGAGAGACAAGATGGAAGCCGGCAAAGATGAAAGACACATGAGAGTGAGATTGACGAAGAGCACAAACCCAGATGGTGAAGGAGATGAAATCAAGAAGCTGTAAGGGAGAGTAAAAATGAATAAGAAAAGGGAAATTGATTGAAATGTACCTAACTTAACTTTTGATGTTGGGACTCAACTCAGTCAGAATACAAAGCCTATTCTAAACTTCAGACGTAAGGAGGAAATAAGCTGTAAAGATTGATAGGAAAATTTACTCTTTTTGTATATTTTCGAGTATGTTTTTACGAGTATGCAGGTGTATATTTATACAAAAGTATGAGGAGCCTTAGGTTGTACAATAGGACAAAAGAATGATTGGACCACACATATTCCAACTGTATTATATAACAGCTTGTACAAAGGAGAGATATTGGGCTGAAGGTTTGTTGAAGCAATTCGTTTCTTTTCATTTGTAGGTGGGCAATGAACATTTTCCTTCACATCCCCCCGCAAACGAGCGGGTATTTCAGTTACCTCGAGTTTGGAGCGAAGATAAGAGAATTAGGAATGAGACAGAGGCTTGGTAAGGCAGTCTGCAACTTGGCCAGCAGATGGAATGTAGCGAACTTCGAGAGCACCTTCAAGAACTTTATCC
>NW_024064867.1:0-12319 GCF_009727055.1 Benincasa hispida | reverse complement strand
AACCCCAACATAAAGGCCATTCCTCAAGGTCCCCTTCAACTTAACCAAAGAACCCTTGATAACCTTTAGAACTCCATTCTCAAATTTATAGGAATAACCTGCTCTATCAAACTCGCCCAAAGAAATTAATTTAATTTGAGTTCTGGAACATACCTTACATTGTAAGAATTTTGATCATTCTATCATGTGTTACAATTTGAACTGACCCAATTCCTTTTACATCACAAGCACCATTATCACTAAGTAAAACTGATACCCCATCATTTTCCTAAAAATCAATCAAGAATTCTCGATTAGGAGTCACGTGAAACATGCACCCTGAATCCATGATCCAAACATCTTGTATATCTCTGCTAGACACTATCAAAACCTCTGTTGAATCATACCCATCAGTAACATTTGTTGCACTAGATTCCTTTACATGCTTGCTACTTGATGCTTTCTTGCTCTTATTTAAAGGGCAATTTTTCTGAAAGTGTTCTTCTTTATGACATATGAAACACTTTCTGATTTTTTTCCTTTGATTTTGACCTGGATCTCGTCTATTTTCCTTTTCCATTCTTTTTCTCACTTCTGCCTCTGGCCATGAGTAACTCTCCATCCTTGCATTCCTTTTTAATCTCGAGGTTTTTAGTTCTCAAGGCATCTAATACTATATCCATAGATAATGAATCCCATCCATATTTAATAGCTGCTTTAACTTCTTGATACAATTCAGACAATAAATTCAGAAGAATAACCGCTTGATTTTCATCCGACATCTTCTCACTGATGTTATTGAGATCAACTATAATCTTCTAGAATTCATCCAAGTTCTCTTCTAAGCCTTTACTAGAGTTCATCTTATATCTAAAAAATTCTCTTTTATATATAATTTATTTGGCAAGGACTTAGTCAAGTAAAGACTTTCTAATTACCGCTATAGTAGTGGCCTCATCTACTAGCCTAAGCAGTCCATTTGACAGATATAGAATTATCGTCGAATAGGCTATCTCATCCATATCCCTTTTCTCAGCTTCTGTAATTGTTGGCAGAAGGTCATTTTCGTCTAAGAATTTGGCTACTTTTTGTTGCACCAAAAGAGCCCTAATCTTTTTCCTCCATAACCTGAAATCACTCTTCCCGTCAAATTTAACAACTTTGAACCGTGTTCGTTATGTAAACAACGAACCCATCTGTCAAATTAATCCCAACAAAAAATTTAATCTCTTTGAATCGAATGGAGCTCTGATACAACTTGTGAGAGTTTTGAATCGAATTTATATGGCCAAACAGAACGCATAAAAAATCGGCAGAATAAATAAAGTCATAAAGAAAGAACACCAAGATATATAGTGGTTCGACCAATTTGGTCTACATCCACTTTGAGAACTAGTTTGAATCAATTTTATTACGAGCAATGAGGAATTTCAATTACAGATAATCAACAATAACCACCAATTTGTAATTTTGATACCCACTGATACCGAGAGATTCGCACACGACGTCACCTCTGAAACAAGAACAAACCTGCTGAAAAATAGCCCAAGTCTAGCACACTGGAGCCAACGCCTCTGACCGGTGCACCCCTGCAGACCACGCTCACTTTGTTGTGGATGACCGGTGGACACCCACGCCGAAACCGAAACCTAGACACCTTCCCAGATCGAACCGAACACCCGCAAGGACACCCACGCTCAAACCCATTGGACATTCACCTGCGGATGAGGAGTACCCACGCCGAATACCACCTGACGTCGCCTACTACCGGATGAAACCAACTACCGTCGACCCCCTCTCTCCTTGCGTGTGTATGCTCAAGTCGGTTGCTCTTCTTCTCCTAAAGTGTTTCACGATTTTCAGCCCTAAACGCAAAGAAGATGGGTTAATTACAAAATTGTCATTTGCCCATGATTACCATAATGCCACTTGACCTTTAATTTAACCAAAAATCCAATAAACCCACTTAAATTCCTTGTTATTTTCTACAGTTCTTTAAACAACCCTTAATTAGGAGCATATCTCTACTCAATAAAGTGCCACATATCCTACCTTTGAAGTTCTAAAAAACCATAAAATTCCATTTGTCTTTTCTTTCCAAGACCTTCTAATTTTAATCTTTCTCATGTTTAAACCTCCTAGCACGTTTAATAGAGTTTAGCCTTTGTGTATTTTTTTTTTTTTTATATATAAGTTCATAACACCTAAAAAGTATTATCTCAACTTGACTCGTGCTCATTCTAGTATTAAGTTTATTTGATGACTTTACAAGCATCCAACGTTTAGGAGGTAGGTCAGGCTTTTGTATGAAACCATGCCAAAACGAAATGTTTGGAGTCTTTAATCAAAAACTGGGTCAAGAGGAAAAAAATGCCGCCATGACCAATTTCAAAACGCTTCACCTCAATGTGCTTCAAGAAAGTAGTTGGGCGTCGTGATGCTTTGGAGATCATGAAGGAAAAGAGTATTTATGGGTTGATGTTGTAGGGTGCTAGGGATCAACACTCGGTGTGTCGAGAAACACTCACTTATAGCGTTGCAATCACTCTTATATGGATGTAAAACCCTTCCTTACCAAATTTAAATAAGAGACATTAATAAAATTATGGGTTTAAATCTTTTTTGTCCACTAATTCTAAATTAGTGTGATTCTCAATTATCGATTCTAATTTAGAAAATTAGAATTTCAGTTTAATCTAAATTTATTAAAATGTTAAAAAAGAGATTTTCGATTGAAATCTTAAATTTCGAGATTTTGAAATTTAATATAGAAAATTTCCAATTTTTCAAGCTCTTTATTTTGTTAATTTTTGAAAAGATAAATTATGTTTGGTACATTAGAAAACCACGACTAAGTTATACAAAATATCCTTGAACTTTTTACTTTTTGATAAAAATAACTTTCAACTTCCTAAGTTTCAAAAATACACATAAGCTTTTAAAAATTAGTTTAAAAAAATACTCTTATCATTAGTTTTGAATGGAAACCATTAGTGATTTGTTCGAAAACGCTCTTGAACTTTAAAAAAAAAATTACTTCCACTGTCATATATCAATACAAATCATTAATACTCATTTTAAATATCTTTGAAATTTTAAAAGTTTTATGAATGCTATTAGACTTGAAAAAAAAAAGTTTAAAAATGCTCCTACTAGTATGATGATCAATTTATTTAAAGTTTTTTGAGTAGGGGTGTCAAACGACCCTACTGTTAGGATTTATGTCGTAAAGCCTCGTAATTAATTAGTTTATTAAGGGGCCTTTCTATATATAAAAAAAAAATATTTACAAATATTTACACTTTATAGCAAAAAGTTCTAAAAGTAAGCACTTTTAAAACTTTTTGCTATAAAGTGTACATATTTTTTAGATTTTTCTATTTACAACAATTTTCCTTTAATTATTGATTATGCAATATTAATTTATCCATTAAACAAGAAAAATCTAAGGTCATTACAGGCAGTCATGACATACATATGGATCATGTTCAAGAAATAAAAAGGCCTAGTATATGGATAAGATTGGGTATCTTATCCTGCCTTAACGTGATGACACTATGGATACGATCTACTTGGTAATTGTTACAAATGGTTTGATCCATATTGTTCATTTGGAGACATGTGACCGGGATTATCCTTTACAAAGAGTTCATATAAGACCGAAATGTGAAATATTTAATCTCTCTTTTTAAATGTATTAATTTTTCATAGGATGATCATGTACAACTCGGTCTCAATCCTGAGTGGTTTATAAACTCCTATCTATGTGGTTAGTTCTTTGTTTTGCACGGGTGAAAGTGGTTCAAGTTTCCGACTCAATAAATCTACCATTTTGGGGACTTTACTAATGGGGGAAATGGGAACATAACTTCTCAAAGAGATGAAATTCACTCCTTCCTCAGATAAGTAGTTCCCTTAAGTGTTGGTTTGTGGTCTTAAACAATGGATCACGCCTTCTCACTTGCCCGAGTGGGACTTAGCTTATGGTTAGACCATAAACAAATTATTCATTAAAAGAATTAGTTGTACTTAAAGAAAAGAAATAACTATAGGGGTGAAATAGACATCTTGACCCAGTTGTAATTATGAACACCTTGTGAAAGATCGACTTGCTTATATTGAATATACCCATGAACACAACTTGTGATGCAGTGTATAAATGTTCAACTATGAGTTTATAGTAATTTTCCCTATAGTTAATGAATGAAGGTTAATTTAATTAAAGAGCTTAATTGATTAATCTTTGATCATTGAAACTTATAATTTGTAGGTCTGTAAAGTTCCCTTGCTAGCTTACCACGGATAAAATATATTGAAAGAAAATTTGAAAAGTTCAAAATTTATGAGGGAAAATATTAATTGTATAGAGTGCAATTAAAACATGATTTATTATAAAGTGTATTTGAATGAGATTCAAATTAAAACTTCATAATATGGAGAATTAATTTATTTGAATATAACTCAAATAATTAATTACTCATTTGGATGAGATCTATGTAAATAAATAAATTATTTAATTTGAATAAGATTCTAATTAAATATACAATAAGAGAATTATTTTATTTGATATTCAAATAATTAATTAATTAATTTGAATGGGATTGAATTGAAGAGAATTTGGAAAAGATAAATATTTAAATATGATTTAAATATTTTAAACTTTTTAATATGAGATATTAAATGAGAAGATATTTTGTATTAGATATTATTGAATATTTAATTTAAAATATTTGCAGAGGGATTCTCGGATTAGGAGTGGCCTAGAGATCTATAAATAGGGGCTAGGGAGCTCTCATGGAACCCACACTCTACAGGCTACAAAACAATTTCTATAGTCATTCTCTTTCAAGGGCGCCTATTCCCTCTCATCTTTCAAGAGTGATTTCCACAAATTGGATCTTTGCTATAGAGCAAGTAAGATCTTGTAGAAAATGAAGATTTTAAAGAGAAGACTATCAATTCGAGAGGAGGATGTTGAAATTATGTCGTCAAAGATGTTGCTGAACATTTTATTTATTATTTGTATTTTATTTATTATTTGTATTTTTAACTCGTTCTAGAAATTAAAGAATGCGATTACACGCTTCCGCCATGATTCAAATACTTTTCCCGACAACCCGAGCTACCCAACCCAAAATGTAAGGGGTAGGTTGGGTTAAATTTTTTCAATTTTTGTTAGATTGGGTTGGGTCGCAATTTGGCTTAATTTTTTTTCTTTGAATATATATATATATAAATATATTATTTATAATATATATGTATGTATTCAAAATTGGATTACTTTGTATTGATTAATTTATGAATTTTTAATATTTTTTTTTGTAATTATTATGATATTTATTTTTGTTTAAACTTTTTAATAAATATCATAGATATTTGGTATTTAACATTTGAATTTTAGAGATTTTAGTTATTATTTATGTGTTGTTGAATAAATTTACATATTTTTAATTTAAAAAAAAGTTATAACCTAACAATCCTATTTGGGTTGAGTTAAAAGACTTTATTTGGGTCTTCTTGGTTGCCAACCCAATTAACCCGAATTTCGGGTTCGGATTGGTCAAAAAAACACTCTTAACCCAACCCAACCTATTTACACCCCTGTTATTGAGTTTGAAAAGACCCAAGTTTAAAATAATTATATAAGTACTCTATTTTTTCATATAGATACTCACATTTTTCTTTAATTTGTCTAATTCTTACACAATTTTGTCACAACAAAATATAAATCATACTTCAAGTTAAAGAATAAGATCCCACAAAACTCCAAGAATAAAAATCTTCTTTTAAAACTCACCCGAATTACAAATTGCAAAACACAAAAAGAACGAATTTGGTTATTAACACACACAACTAGTAATGTATAATCTTATCAAAATATATAAGTCCCAAGGTCCCGTTAGTACTTCTATTATTCTATTTTTTTTTGGTTATAATTTATATACCTCAACTGAAGGGTACAATTTTTTCTAATGAGATAAACATAAGATTAAAGGAGATGAGAGTGGGAGGGAAGAAAATAGAGAAAATAGTAGGAGAGAGAGAAAATGAAAGAGTTGATGGGGTCATTAATGATGATAATATTTTAACTTTTTTTAAGAGTTATAATGTAACATTTGAAAGTTTATATTTATGTAACGCTATATTAACTATTTTTGTTTATATATTTATAGTGAGAGTAATTTTTTATTTTTTTAAAAATTTAAATGTATTTTTAAATTTTTTTGAAAGTTTAGAGGTACTCTTGAAATAAAATACCAATGGTTTTTTGTTTTTTTAATTTTTTTTTTTTTTAAAATTTAAGTATATTTTTAAAAGTTTTGTATGTTAAATAATATTTTTGATACAAATTAGAAAGTTTAATGACACATTTTGTATAATTTAGCTTTGTTTTAAAATTTTAGAAGGAGAGAAGAAAAAGATTAGGAGCCCTAGCCCGATGGCTTCCTCTCCTTTCTTTCTTTCTCTAAAAATCGTGAAACCCATCCATCCCTCCGATGCGACAACCACTACGATCGGCGGCGACGACCCACTCCCCTGCCAACGCCTGCAATCACAAGCGGTTTCAGTAAGTTTCTTCTTCTCCATCGCACTCTCCAACCTTTTCTCTTGCATTTCGGCGATCTCGTGTAGCGACTCAACATTTGTTGTGCAAACTCATTCCTACAGGCAACGACGTGAGAACCTCGCAAACAAGTCTATTGCACCTGCGAACCAGCAGTGCTTACGCACAGCAGCAACAAACTGATGTGAACCATACGATCTGGACAAGTTTTTAGTGGCGTTTCCCCTTTCGTCAAGGTTTGGCTCTTACCCATTTTTTTTTCGGCTCTAAATTTGAGATACACGCTTCTTAAAGTCTAAGGGCATTCGAATACCAACCCACAATGATTTTGGGTAAGAATTAGCGGGCAGAATACTCTGAATTCCCTTTCAAACTAATTTAAGGTTCTTTAAATTTGTCTCTAATACTTGGAAGATCTTATTTTAGATTTGGAGTAGCTTTGGAACTATTCGGACGTTTTACAGCAAGGACCCATGTCTATTTCGGTGAGTTTTAGGTGTTACAGCTCTATTTAAATCCTTTCAAATTAAATTAAGGGGCTGTAATTTAGTCAATAACTCTCTGTTTGTAGTTTAGACTTGATTTGATTGTTCGGGTTGAGGTTTAAAGTCATCATAGTCTCTGAATCAAGCTATGTTCTAATCTTGGAATTTTGATTTTGTTATTTCAGGAGTCTTTCCATTAATTTAATAGGGCTTCTTAGGTATATAGCATGATGTGTGAATTATTTCTATTATAAATAATTATGACCTATGTTATCATGTAAAACTATGATGCATTTTGATATGGTTGGGCATGCCTAGATGGTGGTTTTGTTGGTTTTATAATGTACTCAACAAAATGCTATCATGTGAGCATGTTGGTGGAGTTGTATGAACATATATATGTTTAATGTTGAAAGCATAGTAATTTTTTATGTGGCTATTGGCATAAAGACATGATTTAGGTGTATGTTGTAGGACTCATTCATTCTATTGAAATTGTGTGATAAAGAGGTTTGTTGGTGCTGTGTTCATAAACGTGCAATGTTGATTTAGAGAAGCATTGAAATTTTTACTCGATTAAGGGCTAATGCAGAGTTCAACACTAGCATTGTAGAGAATGTCAAGACCTTTGAGGCGGTTAAGGGTTGACAAGCTGTTCGAGCCTTTAATACAGCTGAGGGTGAACATTGGTTGTTTGTAAGGAACATGAAGGCCTTGGAGTACGTTTAAGAGTTGATGTACAGTTCAAGGCTTTAGTGTTACGACTAGGGTTTGAAAGGATAAGCTCCGTTGAGGACCATGGGATCCTGAGTACGGTCAGGGGTCAGTGTGTCTTGAAGGATTCAATTTTAGTAAGTCTTGTGAAAATTAAACTTGAATGTTGAGGCAGACTCAAGAAAAACATGATTAAGAATCAAAGTATGCATTATATGATGATTTTAATTCATGAGTTTAATGTGTTGTAACTTATATATTACTTGTCACAATATAGTGGAGCATGTATATTTTTATAATTTGTAACGCATTGTGCAATGGTTAACTTGTATGTCGTTTGGTGGCCCTTCAGGTGTGAACTTCTTACCAATACATATTATGAACTGACCCCCCGTTAGATTTTTGTTGGTGTTGATGTCCATGAGTACTAGGATATTAGTGTTTTTGTTGGTGTTGATGTCCATGAGTACTAGGATATTAGTGATGTGAAGAGGGAGCTTGAGAAAAGATTAACCCTTACATGGATGGAGCCATTTTCAAACATATACATATTTGATCTGACAATGGAGAAAGATTAACCCTTACTGAAGGGTTAATCATCAACTCCAACAAGATGCTGTTAGAGATAGAGTTCAAAACCAAGGGTTACTCTAGTATATTCTGAATCATCTACACTACGTAAAGGTTCAAGTCGCAAGAACACTTATGCTTATGCACAGTGTTGTATAGACTGAAATTGGGAGTAGATGGATTTATTTTTGGGGAAGCTCTAAGTGGTACTTTGTTCGAGGGGAGGATGGTTAGGAATGCAAACGAAGTCCCACATTGGTTAGAAAGATAGTGATCATGGGTGTATAAGTGAAGATAATTATCGTTTGTATGAGATTTTTTTAGTGGTTCCAAAAACAAAGTCATGAGAGCTTATGTCCAAAGTGAACAATATCATACCATTGTGGAGATAAGTAGAGGTTTTGTTGTTCTTATGAGGTAAAGGTTTTGTTGTATTGTAACTAAATCTTACTTGAGAATTTGATTTTTGATAGTCTCTATCTAACCTTTTCATAATTTTAGTTTCATCAGCAATTTTCTTTATTCCCATAACTTTTTATTTCTTTCATAGATGTGCTATTTTTTGGAACTTTTATTATCATAGATACCTTGCCCTCCTCCTAGTTTATGCTTTTCTCATGTGTGAGGAAACTTCTGTAATATCTCCCTAGTAGCTGAAATATGCTGCTCCAATTTTGTTCATTCAATTTTTTGGCATCTACTTTTTGGTGGTAGAGCTGGGTTATTTCTCTAACCACCAACCTGATAGGAATGGTCTTAGGGTGGTTAGGAATATTATTAAGGTATTAAAGTAGTATTAGTAATTAGCTAAAAGGTTCATTAGCAAGGAGTTGGATGTAAATAGAGTGATGGGAGGAGGGGAGGAAAGCCGGGATTTATACACTGGCGTTAAGTTTGAGTCGGAATACTCAAGAGGGGAGTTATTGTCTTCTTATACTTTTCATCTTTCAACACTATTTTAGCTATCTGGTTTCTATCACAATCTTTCCAAGAGGCTGCAAAAATTTTCTTTTCGTATTTTTACTACCCCTCACTACATTTTAAAGAACTTCCAGGTATGTGACACTCAGAAACGTTTACAAGAAAACCAGTTAATGCATAGTGTATAAATTTCCAGTGATTTATCAAATTCATCCCTCATATTCAGTTATACAAACTTGGTTTAATTGTTCATATTTTTCCTTTCCAGATGTTGTGCATAAAGGATCTCCAGCGTTTTGTACATAAGAATTTCTGTGTGTTGGTGTTATATGGCTCTGCATCATTTTCAGGTCTGAACTAAGATCCTATAATACCTGCAAACTTTAGTGCAGTACCCAAATACATTTCGAATTCTTTTTTGGTACAAGAGGCCGTAGTTTACTTTGGGTTCACAAAACATGACAGAAATATTCAGTTACACAGCATGCAGACATTTGTCTCAAATGATGTTTGCAATCATCTTCTTCCACAGTTCTGAATATATTTTAGCAGTTGGAATTCATGGGAGGTCGAATGTTACTCTAACGTCCCTTCTGATTAGCAAAAACTATCTGTTGGCAATGATCTTATCTTTCTTAGAGTACTTTCTTGAAATCATTTTGTGTCCCAGTCTGAAGGAATACTGGTGGGTTAGTCAGACAGGCCTCGCAATGGTTGTAGTTGGAGAAATCATCCGTAAACTGGCTATCATAACTGCAGGTCGGTGTTTTACTCATCGGATTAAGATCTATCATGAGGACCATCACAAGCTAGTTACTCATGGAGTCTATAGTTTTGTTCGTCATCCTGGATACAGTGGTTTCCTCGTGTGGGCAGTTGGCACTCAAATCATGCTCTGTAATCCCTTTTCAACCATTGCATTTGCTGTTGTAGTTTGGCACTTCTTTGCCGAACGGATTCCATATGAAGAGTACTTCTTGAGACAGTTTTTTGGTCATGAGTATGAGGAGTATGCGAATCAAGTGCCTTCTGGAGTGCCATTTGTGAAGTGAAGTTGGACTAATGATTCAGATTCTTCGTCAACAGATGTCATGATTCTGCTCTTGAGGTATTTGTAATAACTTAGTGGGAGTAGTTATTGTGTTGTATATTAAGGCTTCTGATTGATGACTTTTGGGATTGCATTTATGGTCAAACCTTTGGATCTACTTGTAACATTTTTGTCCATTATGAAGGAAATATATATGATTAAAACTGAAAAAATTGTCCAAAATAACTTTTTTTTTTTTAGTTTTCACATTTCAAAATAGCATGCTTTTTGAAATCTTGTAGAATTGTTTTTTCGTGAGCCATCTTGGGCTAGATCGGGCCGAAGATTGTGTTAATTATTTTAACTTTTGAATATCAAATTTGATTGATGGGAAAGGAATTTTACGAATATGCTCTTATTAATATAAAAGTAATATAATTATTATAGTTACCCATTTTTTGGGAAATAGATGGTTGGCTTACTCAACAAGTTTCCTAAACGTGATCAAAAGTTTTCCAAGTGTTTGGTAGCCTTCAAAACCCTCAGGTCTCATCTTTTTGCATACATTCAAGAAAAACAAGGTAAATGTAGCGATATCGTCTTTTGTAAATTTGTTGGAGTTATTAGCATGTTGTTGAGGTCGATAATTTATGTTTTCGTGTTTATGCATTTTCAATGGAAATTCAATAATCTCAGTTGCGATTGAGTATAATTACACCGAGGGTTTGAAATCCCGATCGATATTTTTACGAGATTATTCAATATCCCCGAGATTTTGTCTAAATTTGTTAAGTTTGTTGAACCTATATATGATTTTTTTAGGGATGCCTCGTACATTTGTTTGTTTTGGGGTGAATGGAAGGAGGATGTGAAAGAATACACAAGGGGTCAGTTGAAAGGGTTGATTGTCGATGTCGGAATAAAGTATGAGGAGTTTTTACAGGAAATATATAGAATTAGTGGGATAAATTCTGTTGAGTTTGAATTGGTTATAAGGTGTTTGTATAATGTTAGGTTGAATGTTTGTCTTTGTGATCAGTAATCAAGATGATCTCAATTTTTTCTTAACTAGTGACCCAGTAGTCCATAAACCTAGGAGTACGATACTGTCATATCTAGTTCAAAATGTCCCAACATTCGCATCCAAACTTGAGTTTATTCATGAATACAATACGGTTTCCAATGAGGTGCAATCATTAAGTCTATTGAATAATAATGTATGTATGTTAGATTTGGGAGACGATATGGATGGGTCGTTGAATATGGAATACGTGGATCTATCTGAGGATGCTGTTAACAATGAGTCTTTATTTGAAATGGACATGTTAGTTGATTATGATGTGGACGTTAATGTGGCGCATATAGATATATGTTCGAAGTGGTTGTTAATGTTGATTATGTAGAAGAGTCAAATGATGAATGTAGAATCAAGGGTTGACAGAGGATCTTTTGGTGATAGTAACCGACAACTGACGATAAACATTGTGCAGATTCAGTAGGAAGTGGTGAACACCGTGTCAGCAGTAAGAAGAGGAAGCGTATCGAGAAATTAATGGCGAGCACCATAGTCGTCTCATCCGAGTCTACTATAAAAGATGTCCAGGTTGATAATATCTTTTTAAGCAAAAAAGATTTGGCTAAGAAAATGTCTACCTTTACCATTCTACTGAGAAGTTATATATTTTAAGATGCGTAGAAATGACTTGTCAATGGAAGATCAGGGTCATTAGAATGAAAGACTCTGAAATATTCAAAATTAGTAAATATGTTAGCGCTCACACGTGCCAGAAGATATTAAGAAAACGGGATCATAAACAAGCTAAGAGTTGAGTTATAACTGAACTGATTAAGTCTAAATGCCAGGATGTTAGTTGTGGTTATAAATCGAAGGAAAATTCAAGACTTTAGTAAGGAATATGGGGTGGACATTAGTTACGAGAGGGCATGGCAGGCTAAGGAAATTGTGTTCTTCTTAACGAGAGTCTCCCCTAGAGAGTCATTCTGTTTACTACCACAGTATAGGGAAGCATTGAAGATTTCCAATCTTGGGACTCA
>NW_024064866.1:0-25647 GCF_009727055.1 Benincasa hispida | reverse complement strand
AGTTCTCTAATCTTTATTGCTTTGAACTTATCAAGTGTAAGGATATAGTTAGAATTACTCAGACATGCCTCCTTCAGTTAGTGACCTTTGGCTTTGATGCCACTACAGGAATTCGGATTCAGAGAGATAAAAGGGGACTCTACTAGTGGAATGATCTATACCATTCAGTAGTGAATGGTAAAATACTCTAAAAGTACCATTTTCGTGGGGCTCAGCTCAATTTATACTGAACTTGCCAGGTAATGAATTGAGTTGGACATGGTTTGGTGCGAGTGTTTTGATTGTCGTTGTATGCAATAAAGATGACAAGCTAAGAACCATCATCAATGATTTGTACAAGGATTTCTATAATCTCAAAACCTTCACTTGTAGCACCAGGAGGATTCTTTGAGCCGGTGTGTAAGTAAGGCAGGATCTAATGTGAGACTATTTACAATTCTTGGGGCGGTAAGTAATGCTATGTCCCAAAAGACCGAGGACAATTGGCTCGTTCAATGTTCATGTGGCATGTCCCCATCTTGCAACAACACTCTGGATCCACCATTACTTAAGAGAGGAAAAGATATTCAGAAGTCTTTCAATAGGCTAGACCCAGACATCCAATGGTCCATGGGCATCTGCATGGGGTGGAAAGAGTCTTGGGGCCAACAGCGGTGGTCGTCAGACCACAACATTCATAATAGCTTTTGGTAATCTTTCATTCCCCAAAAAACGTGTAGTCATGCCCTTAATCGCCTTGTTTTTGAATTGGTGTAATGTCACGGAATCGTTTGGTATCTTACATGTAAACTCTATGTATTAGATCAGCTAGGATTTGGCATCCAAGGTACAATACAAAGTGTATTGTAGGCAGAATTAATAGGAAGGGTCACAGTGGTCCTGCTGAACACATCACACTTTGTGCTAAATCCAGATCTGTTTACAGGCAACAACTTTTAACAAAATTTTCCAATATTAACTCCTTTAGGTCTACTTTTTAGTCTTTGTGTATGCTGACTTTAGGTAGTAGCCCCAGTGCTCTTCTGGTGTACGGGAAAAAATCGGTACTTGATGCTTCATCGTATTTTACGATCTTATGCTCATTGTTCAAGATGAAATGTAAGTGCTTTCATTCAATCTTGAAAGCCCATTCTTAGGACTAGCTTAAATCAAATTATGCTCCCTTTTGAAATGTGTATCTTGGACAAGTTATCCATAGTTAAGATATTACTTGCTTTTGATATTGTATGTCTTTTTGCAGAACTGGATGTACAGTATTTCTGATAAATTTGAGCAAAAAATATAATATTCAATTCCATGTCCAAAACAGGCAAAATATGTCAAGAAACATGGGTGATTAAGAGAGCAAAATCCTTCCTAACAAGGCATGAAAAAGGACTGTAGCATGGACTTTGGAACCAAAGTCTCTGATGCAACAGTATTCAAGAGAAGCAATACCACTTGACTCCCAAAGAGATAGGTACCCTTTCCAAGCCCAAACCATGCTTCTAAATGAGATCTCCATTGGAGCTCACCAGCTGTGGAGAGTTTCCCCAATTTGCAATCCATATCTCCGAGGACGTCAAACACGCCGATCCATGGATCCGTTGTCCATTGCTTTACATAATATTCCCCAACTTTCGATTGACCGTCTTGGTTGTGCATTACAACCTTACTATGCTCAATGCTTTCGCAACACAACTAGTAAAGTTTATTGAAGCTTGCATACGTTCAAGAATAATTGTTCAATATCATCAAGTTATTGTTTTCTGTAAATTATTGGAAAGATGGTATGATAAATGCGTGGTCTTCAACTCTGTGAAGAAACAGAAGTGTTACCTAACGGTGCGATGAACTAAAATGTTACAAATCAATGTTGTATTTAGTGTCTCTGCAATCTTTTGTTGTGTGAAACTTTAGTAAATCTGCTTTGCGTGCTCGGCTACTGAGGTAAACCTTTCAAATTCTTGGATTATTGAATTTTGCTTTTTGAAGCTTCAAAAAAATTTCTGAATACAATTTATTCTAATAATATATTTTTAATTTTAGAGAAAGTGTGATGTAACGCATTGGACTTAAATTGATCACAGCATATCCAAAATTCAGTTCTTTCAATAATTTTTTTGGAAAAAAACATTTATATTAATCTCATTTTAAATTTTTCATGAATAAATGCTGAGTAGAGATAAAACATTTAAGGATTTTTTTTTATCTTATATTTTCATATACATTTTTCATAAAGGTCACTTCTATTTTTATACTTGTATGGGGGAGAGACGAGATTGGGAGTGAGAGAGCGAGAAGTTGAGAAGAGCGGAGATTTGGAGAGAGCAAAGATTTTAAGCGAGAAAGTGGGAGAGAGGCGAAGATTGAAGAGAGCGAGATTTGTGAGACGAGACGCGAGATTGTGGAGAGACGCGAATTTGGGTGAGCGAGATTGGTCATAGAACAGAGCGAGTTTTTGAGCGAGGAAAGTGGGAGAGAGCGAGAGATTGTGGGAGAAGATTCTTGCACACGTGGCAATTCGTTGTCCTCACACGATTTGTGTATACTGTCAATAACCAAAACACCTATTTTTGAAATATTTCCCCCCAACCCTATTTTTGTGCATTTATATTAATTTAAAAAAACATTATTTTAAAAAAATTTTACCAATTCCCTAGTCCATATTAATTCTCACGTCACAATTTCTTTCACTGTGACAGTAACCGACAATTTATTGTGTGTGTACTCTCGACGAATCTCCGCGTGCATCATTCCAGCTCTCCCCGACGTCAGTGTTCAGAATATTTTACCGATCAAGCGTCCTAACCCTATTTTGGCAACGGCCTTACCTATCCACCGCCACCATATCTTTATAAAGCTTTATCACAAAGACTCTACTTGCTAGGATCCGATTCGGCTAACCTGGGAGCCCTCCTCCACCCAATTCGGAAGGCACCTATGTATGTGCCTTTCGGTAGCAATACACTGTTGAGAGTTTACTCTCCACTTCCTTTTTACATCGATTCGGTTTTGATTTCATACTTAGTCAGAGTCTCTTTTCAGCAGTTTGTGAGTTCTTTAGTTTGCACGTTTCATCTTTTAATTCGTGGAGGTGAGAGGACTGGTTATTTCGTTACGTGCATGATGTATTCTAGTGGGTTCTTTCAGTTTGCTGAAGTTGGTTGGATTCGCGCTTCCAAAGTTCTTCGCAGTATTCTCCTGTTCAATGCGGATTCCTTGGTATATTATGATTTAAATTGATAATTTAAATAGCCTTCATGGTAATTGATTTCGATTTTATTCTTTTCTTGATTGTTCTTTGTGATTTTAGACAGGATTGACGTTGCTATCCAAAAGCTATGGAAGAGCAAGGAGTGCCGCCAGCTTTTTACCTAGAGGACCAATATTGGTAAGTTGTTTGGTTATCAGTGCTTCCAAATTGTTTCTCTATCAATGATTTTCTATTTTTTTTTTTTTTTTGAAAAGGATACAGCCTTTAAAACAACTATAATTAATTACAAAAGGAGATGGAGCATGTAATCATCAGGAAACCACTAGGATCAATAGGTGTACCCGGACATCTCAACTAGGTTGATTACCCCATTAGGCACCCTCATCCTATCCAACAATTAGAGAAAGCCAACACATGGGCTAAAATAGATAGAAGTCTAATGAAAATAATACAAAATTTCTATTGGATAAGAATTGTTATTATTTGTCTCTCAAATAAGGTTAGTTTTATGCTCAAGCATTTATCTTTTTGATTTTCTAAGGTCTGTTGGTCTTTTGTTTTTTTTGGGGGGTAAGAAAAATGCATGAACTCATAGCCCCCAAGGGGCGGTCGCATTAGCTAAGAAGGGCCTGTTGTCTCTGAGTAAAACCTACTTAGAGGTTGCGTGTTTGAATCCGGCAGCCATTGGCCTTTTAAAGAATAGAATACATGTATTGGAGGAGGAGAGGTGCTGAAGTGAAGGAACAATTTACAATCCGTCCTCAAGATGGAAAGGCTTCAGTGAAGATAATCAACTAGAGTAGCAAACTTAACCGTATCCAAATTAAATTATACACACACCTGAGACCGGAGATGCCTACATGTGCATGCTTGCTTACACCTGCCCATACCATCCTCTTTTTATCTTCATTTTCAACCAGAAAAACTTGGCTTATGCAATTGAACCTAGGGCTGCAGGCAACTTATAGTTTTTTTAAAAGAAGTCCGATGATTTTCTCCAAGTCAGCACCGGTGTGATGGTTTTAAAGTTACCAGCATGGAATAACGAGAGCTGGGATATTCCTATTTCCATTGTTGTGTGAGTATTTGATAGTTCTGTTCGTTATCGTGAAGATATGTGATACTGTATTTATAGACATGAAAATGTGTAAGTGGTAATGATTGTAATGTTCTCTGCAGATCTAAATTAAAGACTCTTCACCTACAACTTACTCACTGAACTCGTATAGACTGCTTAAGAGTATTGTTCAAAAATAAAAAGACTGCTTAGATTAACTCTCTCCCCGACAGGCCTGCCTCCTAAACAAACTCATTTAGCTAACACTATTATTTGTGGTTCCTTCTCAGATTTTAAGAAGGAATTGAGAGCTCTGAATAGGGAGCTGCAGCTTCACATTCTGGAGCTTGCTGATATTCTTGTTGAGAGGCCGTCACAATACGCAAGGAGGGTGGAAGAAATATCCCTAATATTCAAAAACTTACACCACCTGCTTAATTCATTGCGACCACATCAGGTGGATATTTTCACACATTTAAATTCAATGTATTCATATCGGTGAAATCATTTCATTGTGGTTTTTATTTTACCTTGTAGGCTAGAGCAACGTTGATTCATATACTAGAACTTCAGATAGAGCGGCGTAGACAAGCTGTTGAGGATATAAAAAGGTATTCTACTGAGGATGGAATACATAAAAAATATGAATGTGGACGAATTTACGTAGCCACACTCCCATTCGCCACACTTTTTTTATACATTTTAAAATTTTTCAGGAAAACTTGATTAAATTTAAACTTAGGATTTTTGGTCCCTTTATCAATATGATCTTATTCTTGGTGGTATGAGTCTAGTAGGCTAAGCTTGATGTTCTAATCACGAAATCTCGATTTCTATTTTGAGGCACCTTTTTTAAGGCCTATTTCTGTCTGGCTTATAACTTATGCATTCTCTCATAGATTATTTGCTAATTTTTAGGACACGATTTGGCTTAATAGTACCACCATCAATAATGCATTTTTCTTGTCTAGGAGGAGAGAAGAAGCACAAAGATTACTCATGGAGTCCCTTGAAACTTTGGATGGACACTAGTACTAGCTCTTTAATCAGTGTTGACTTCAGAAAGTACAAGTCTTGTCCATGCTGAATGTTTCAAACTCGAGATCCTCATATCCAACTGCACCAACTGAATTCATCGGTTCGGTTCGGTCAGTTCTAAAGCAACACTGTGGTGCATCGATGACGTGTCTAGGTAATTCTTAAGTATAACATCTTCCAATCTGTGCAAGATCCAGAAGGGACGACAACCTCCTATTGTGATTACTTGAGCAGATTGTCAATGTGTGGAATGTAATTAATTGAACTAACTACTTTGTTAGCTTTAATCCACTGGTCGAGTGTAGTGACTACGAAACGTACTTGAAAAAATCGGTTCTATAGATTGTACGATTTAGAATTCTCGATGGCAAGAAGAGTGACTATGACTATGAGACTTTGGGAGGAATTAATGTTGTTATTGCGTCTCTGGCTTTCTCTCACAGTGCATTATTATTTGAAATACAACGTTGCGCCAGGCTGTGGGATGCAGCAAAAACGATGGAGACAATGATAACTTTCCAATGTTTAATTTGTTTGGTCAATTATTGATGCTTGGTTCAAGTATTTATATCCACGTGAGTGAACCAATAATATATAAATACATATATACTCATTTGTTTAATATGTCAATTACTATCTAGCTTGTCTCATTTTGGCCCATTATGATTGGATTTATTAGTAGGGTAATTGCAATTGGTAGCATTTTTGGGAATTACCAAGTGTATAACATCATTTAAGAAGAATTACAAATATAGCCAAGTCTATCGGCGATAGACTTCTATCGTTGATAGACTCCTACCAATAATATGGTTCAACATCAGAATTTTATCAGAACATGCATAATTGAGCCCAGAACATTATATGGTTCAAGGTTCAAAGTTCAAAGATTGAGAGAGCGAGATTCTGAGCGAGATTGGAGGAGAGAGCGAAAAAGTGGGAGAGCGAGATTGGAGAGAGCAAGATTGTTGGAGTGAGCGAGATTTTAGGAGAGCAAGATTTTGAGCGAGAAAGTGGGAGAGAGCGAGATTGAAGAGAGCGAGATTGGAGAGAGCGAGATTGTGGGAGAGAGCGAGATTGGAGTGTGTAACAGAGCGAGAAAGTGGGAGAAAGCTATTGGAGTGTGTAACAGAGCGAGAAAGTGGGAGAGAGCTATTGGAGTGAGTAACAGAGCGAGAAAGTGGGAGAGAGCGAGATTAGAGAGAGCGAGAGCGAGAGCGAGAGCGAGATTGGAGTGAGTGTGTAACAGAGCGAGAAAGTGGGAGAGAGCTATTGGAGTGAGTGTAACAGAGCGAGAAAGTGGGAGAAAGAGCAGAGATTAGAGAGAGCGAGATGGGAGAGAGCGAGAAAGTGGGAGAGAGCGAGATTGGAGAGAGCGAGAAAGTGGGAGAGAGAGCGGGATTGGAGTGAGTGTGTAACAGAGCGAAGTTGGAGAGAGAGCGAGATTGGAGAGAGCGAGAAAGTGGGAGAGAGCGAGATTGTGGGAGAGATTCAGATTCTGCACATGGAAATCGTGTACCCACACGATTGTGATACTGTATACTTTTCCAAAACACCTATTTTTGAAAATATTTCCCCCAACCCTATTTTTGTCATTATTTATTAAAAAAACATTATTTAAAAAAAAAATTCTGTTTTACCGCATAAATGCTATTAAATGAAAAAAATGGTCATACAAAGGTTCTCTTGGTCTAAAGAGTTGATTTTCACTATTTTGGTTGACTTTGTGAGCTTTTGTTGGATTTTTGACTAATTTGAGGAAACTGTGTCGATGCGCCCACTTCACCTGAATGTGCAACTGCATCAAAACCCTAAAATCCAAAACAACCCAGTCGTCTGCAGTTGCTATTTTCATGGTTTGGACCTGTTCTTCAGTGTCGAAATTGCTAATAGACCTCCACTGCACCTATTGCGACCCTTCTACAACCAAATTAAGCAGATAAGGATGGGGAGCCTTCCATCTTCCTCTGATTTTCTAATTTCGTCATATCTTTTCTTTTCCAACTTCCAATAATGATGAAGGACATTCAGCACCATTCAAATCTGATCGACCCTCTGTCGAGCATACTGCTCAAAGGAGAGCTTGTTGACTGTTCCGAGTGGCGCCACTTGTTTCTCATTGACCTCGTCAATCTGCGAGGTCAAACATTGCCACCAACGATATGTTTAGCCACCACCGGTCGACCGTTTGCGCAGCTCAAATAAACCGTCCCTAATGAATTGAAAAAGAGGCAAAAACTGTCGTTGGGTCTTCGACATCTCACGCACCCATGCATGGTCCGGTGGGTCCTAAGGTGCATTCGAAGCAGCGGCGATGTTTCAGAATCAATAGGTAAGCATTTGAGCCCTGTTCAGCTTCCTTCTTCTTCGCAAAATTTGTAGAATCGAGGAGAGACCACAGAGCGAATCGAAAATTGAGCTGTGGGCTGAAGTCATGAGACAGATCATTGCGATAGAGCAAGTCGCACATGAGTGAACTTTTATGTATTTTTGTATTTCTCTGTCATCATAAATGTGGAGTACAAGGCTATATATACACACAAGAACACCTAAAAATATATATAACCTAAACAAAATAACCAACCCAAAAAATTACAAGGTGGTAGGTTAGGCACCAACTTGAGTTTGCAAAGTATCTGTCTAAAGGCAGAGTTTTGGGGAGCCCCCATGTTATCTAGGAGCGCACGAAGTCTTACCTCTGAAGTTGCATTAGCAAGCACACGATATTCCGATTCGGTGCTAGAACGAGAAACAACCGTTTGTTTCTTACTCTGCCAGGAGATGAGAGAATACAACAATAACAATGCATGTTTTAGCAATGTTATTATATTGCAAAATATATATGTACTTCAAATCTATTTATGGTGTATTATTAATTTTCTGTTGATTAGTCAAGTTTGGTTTGTTTTTTTTGTTTTTTTTTGTTTTTTTTTTCTGTTCCCACTTTTCTCAACTATTTTTATACTTATTAATTTTAATTCTTATTATTTAAATAATTTAAATTAAAAAAAAAAATAAACCAGTGTCTGAACTGAGAGACAATAATATGAATATCACTGTCACATAACTTTCAATTTTAAATTATATAAAAAACATATTTAAATCATAAAGTATATAACTTTATATTTCCTATAATATTATTTAAAGTACACAACATATTAAAAAATTAATAACGATTTTCATGCTCTTTAAATATAGACATACAAATCTTTTTACATTTTGAGAACAAGGTTACACCTAATTTAATTTTATTGCTCTCTTTCTTTAAAAGAGCAAACTTACGTCTTTCATATATAAGGAATTAAAATGGTATATCTAAAATAATATAAATATAAAAGAAATTAGTAATAAATAAAAAAGGATAAACACTACATTACTAATTATTTTACTACTTATCAAACTTAAATACAAAAAAATAAAAATAAAAATAAAAATAAAATATTAAAAATATTAAAAACTAATAAAAAAAAATTTCAACATCAAAATTAAATGCTAAAACAATCGAATATTATAAGAAATATATATTAAATAACAAAAAAACTTTTTGTCTTAAATAAGAAAAACAACTACTAAGCTTTTTAAAATGCACTAATACTAAAAGAATAACACTGATACTAACAAAATCTAATATTATTTAAAATGCAGAAAAAAAAAACATAAACATGGTAGGTCTAATATCATATAAATATAATTATCAATATGTAAATATTATTGAATTCAATAACTATTAAAAGGATTAACCTGATAAATCTACTAACATCAATATATAAGGAATTAAAATGGTATATTTAGAATAATATAAATATAAAAAAAACTCGTAACCAGTAACCAATAAAAAGTAAATTCACAAATTCAATAGCAATTTTACTTTTTTCCTCAAAGTGACAATGGTCTCTATTTTCTTTGTTATTTGTTATTTGACAACAACAACTACGAAAAAATAGAATATTATGAGAATATGAGTCTACAACTTATTTTTTATTTAGAAAAAAAAAACTAGGAATTTTGTTGCATGAATGTTACTTTTTTTTATTATTATTTATTACCCAAATAGCAACACAAACTATAAAAAAAATATTATAGTATGAGAATAGGACCAAAATTTATAATTATTTTTAAAAAAATTGAAACTTTGTAGAGTAAATGTACAAACCTCACAATTTAAGGGACGAATGTAGGAAAGAAGAGGATTTAGTAACAACTTTTGAAAGAAGGAGGAAAAGATGATCCAAGAGATAAAAGAGTAAAAAAGGGAGAGTGATTTTTTTTTTTTTTTTTTTGAGAAGAGAGCAAAATTTTGAGAAGTTTTGGAAGAAGAAGACGACTTCAGAGAGCAACCGAAGGTAGTAGTAAGACAGGGGGAGGAAGGCAGAGGGAAAATTTTGAAAACTCGACCCACGGATTAATTTTGCATGTAGAGTTGCAGACTGGACAGGTAGAAGATTAAAGATGAATCAACTGGACAGGTGAGATTGAGGGTTGAAGAGACGAGACAATGTGTCGAGGTCGAGTTTTCAACACTCGACCTTAGTACATCGAGTTCTCAAAACTCGACTTAATCCCTCTCTCTTTCTCAGATCTGCCAAACTACAATATATTGCTAAATAGTTTCCAAACTACTCTAATTCACTAAATAGTTTTCTAAACTACAATATTTAAATAAAACATCCAACAAGCTATTGTATTTTAATTTGACCCTTCTAGTCAAATCAAATATATTTAATCAGCCAAATCTCTATCAAACATTTCTCTGCTCCATAAAGACTGAGTTTCTTAATTGAAAAGACAACAGAGACAAGTTAATTATTGAAAATAAAACATAAATCCAATGTGGGAAGAAAATTTACCTCTTGAATAAAAAATCAAAACTTTGAACAAATTAAATACATGCCGTTTTCTCCAAATTTTCAGAAGTGGGAGTCCCATTAAATTTTGAAGCTTATTTATTTATTTATTTTTTCAAAAAAGAAAGTGGTGGCACGAGGAAGAAAATATCCGGATTAAAGCACCCATAACCAATAAAGTTCCCAATTACAAGCTTGATTTCAGCGCCTAATCCATCGTTAATAATCTTAAGCATTCACTCTCTTTCTCTTTTTGAGCCGTCACTTCATTCCATTCCATCGAGAGTCGATGGTTTTGGTGAATAGAAAATGTCACGTGACAATTTTTAATGAGATGTAATAGGGATTGATTTGCTTATTTTTTTCTGAATTTGATCTAATTTGCTTGATTTGCACCTAGGTTGTCTTGAATTTGATTTTCTTACATATTATTTGTTGGATGTCATCAATTCCAGATCTACGTCATGCAAAATCGACGCGATCTTGGTGCTAAATCTCCAGAAGCCGGTTGCTCCCCAAGGTTAACACAACACCCTTCTCAGACGTGCACTCGTCGAAGAATGATTAGAATCGAGTGAAAATTTGCTCAGAATTAAATCATTTTAATAGAAAGAAACATCATGTCAAATTCAAATTTCACTCTTAAGGACTAAGACAACCAATTTTCCTTTTTTATAAGATTCCAATAAAAATATTTTTCTAAATTAAATGTAGAAAAACGTTTCAGATCTGAATTAAATACAAAAATATTTCAGATCTGAATTAAATACAAAGTTGTTTCATATCTAAATCAAATAGGAAAACGTTTCAGATCTTAATTAAATACAGAAAACCGTTACCAAATTTAAATTAAATAAATACATTTAGAAATTTTTGACTATTTTATTACAGTCATTCCAGTAAATGACTAATTGACTAGACATTTCTAACAATCCCCCACTAATGACTGACAATTAAAAATAATAAATAATTTATTTGAGCAAAAATATAGGAGAATAAACTTAAACATAAATATCTTTCAATTTGAATTGATGCATAGTGAAGAAATTCGATTGTTGTCTTCAAAGTCCTTGATCAATGGTCCCCTGATGCTCATCCAATGCCCTAGGAATAGGATCTCCGTCTTTACATGAAGTAGGGCAACAACTTGATTAGAAAGAGAGAATTACTTCTTGAACTTTCAATAACTATGATTGAGACACCTACAACACATTTTACTCCTTAAATTTCCATCGATTCCGTGATAAGAGCCTGCTATTTAAGGCCGTGCACATAGAACCTCAGGTCAACGTGAAAGCTCTAGAAAAAGACCCTTAAACTTTTCCATAGAAGGCGGCCACACCTTCATAATCACGTTAATTGCTTCATCAAGTCTATCACAATAAACCACTCAAAACTGAGCTATGAGGATTTTACATCTAGTCCATACCACTAACTTCATCAAGCCTGTCAAAGACAAACCACTAAAAAACTGAGCTATGAAGATTTTACAATTATCCATAAGTCCATACTAGGACCACCTAAAGGAAGGGCTATGGAATTTTTTTAAGGTTTTAGTTCTGTCCATCAAGTCAGTACTAGGACCATCCAAATGAAGGGTTATAAACCATCAAGTTTATCACAATAGACCACCCATATAATGGTATATGGATCATCAAGTCTATCGCAATAGACCACCCAAATAAAGGGCTATGGACCATTATAATGTTTTGAATCCCATACTTGTGTTGAAAATTCTAGAATTACTCTCCATGTTAGGCCTTTAGTGAGAGGATCTACAAAATTCCTCTCAAATCTTACAATGAAATAATCCTCCTTTTAATAATTGTTTCACAACTCCATGCTTGAGATATATATGCCTCCTCACGCCATCACACACACTATTCTTGACAATTTCTATGACAGTCTGTGAATCACATTGCAAAGAGACTAGTACTAATGCTCACCCACAATAAATCATCTCTCAATAGACTTCTAAGTCAATCATACTGATGCCTCCTACAATCTCCCAATAGACTTCTAAGCCACTTAGCCTCTTGTCTTGCTAATTCTAGAGCAATAAATTCAAACTTCATGGTGGACCTTGCTATACAAGTCTGTTTTGTAGATTTCCATGAAATAACTTCTCTACCCAATAAGAACGCATCCACTAGTAAAGCTTACTTCGTCATTTTAAGTTACCTAATTTGTATACACTACCGTTCTAATATGGAAAAAATTATTAAAATGCAAACAATAATCTACTGTACCATTAAGATATCTTAATAAACGACGAAGAGCAATCAAATGATCTTTATCATGATTATGTGTATATCTACTCAATCTTCTCACAACATATGCAATAATAGGTCTAGTATAGTTCATAAAAAACATAACACTTCTTATAATCTTTGCATATTCAGACTAAGAAAAATTATCTCCTTTTTTTTTTTTTTAGAATAGGTGATATTATTATACAACAACAGGATTCCACAGTCCAGGATCAAGGCATCAAAGCAACCAAGCACAAGTAAAGACAAGGCAACAAAGCCAACAGGATAAGACCAGAACAAAACCAATAATAGACGCAAACTCGCAAACCACCAGGAAGAAAGGTAGATAAAAGAACTCAAAAGCCCACAAACTAAGGGCTACAGCAAAATAGAGAATAATGTGAAGTTCAAAAGTAAACAACATCCGTACACACACTAGATAAGACCAAGAAGGTCAACCCGCCAAGAAGTTGCACGAGCACGAACTGTAGAGACCATAAGGTGAAACAGAGCAGACATTGACCTTGGTCAACCTCCATGCAACCGCCGATTACGCTCCTGCCAGATGTAGTATATGGATGCACACCAGAAAGACACGGAACAACTTATATCTAATGGCAGCCTAGTTTTAAACCCGACGTCCACTCGACACACCAACTAACTTTTACATCCCAACCAACCATCCGATGCATCGAACCCAACTGACGCAACACACTAAGACCACACCTCTCTTCCACACAGAAGACACCCCCCTCTGACAACACACCCCAACTCCTCAACCAATCCCGCATACCCAATCTATCCGTCATCTGGCTAACCACGCACAGAAGGGTGACACGGAATACCACCCCTCGCCCACAAGTACCAGCCTAAGACACCCTGAGACGTATACTCTCCCAAGCACTAGCGATAGAAAACCGACCACTAGCATTCGACACCCAAACCCTAATAATCCTCTTCCCTCACCCTTAGGCCCCACTAGCTGGATAAGACCCCAGATCTTAAGCAGCTCCCCAAGACATTAGGCCACCTCCAACCTCCTTACCATCTAAGAACTCCGACAACTGCGCTTCCAAACTACTTCTTGCATCATGAACGCACCGTAAACAAATGTATGAATCCAAAATCGCACCCCCCGACAGCCAAGGATCCCACCAAACAAAACAAGACCGTCCATCGCCAATCATCAGACGAACCAGATGCTTGAATCTATCTCTACTTCGCAAGATAGTCCTCAAGCACCAAGACCTCCCAATCTTACTCCGAACAGCCCACAACGACCACCCATACCCAATTATCTCCTTTATTTTTCTTAAGGCTCATACTAGCATCATAAGTGCGCCTATTTCCTTAATTTAGTTTACAAAAATTAATACTTTCTATCTTTTCTTAATTTGAAATGAAAGTCTCTCTTAGATCACCCCTTATTAATCTCAAAACAAGAATTAAAGTATAATATCGCTCAAAATTTCTTCCCAACACAATTCATTCATGTTTACCATATAGTCTCTCGCAACATGACTTTTGGTTTATACTTGTGATGACTTAACCTTTATACATATTGCAACATATAATTTGTAATAGCATATTTTCCACAAGTTGAATGTTATGTTGATTGACAATATTAAACTTTGCACAGAATCATGTAATAACATTCCACATAAACATAACATATTATGAATTTAATAGCTACATTCTCAGCATTCCCATAACAGTTTTATACTAATCATTGTCATAGCAATTATGCACTAAGCATTCTCATGGGGATAATAGTATATAAAAGAAATTACCTTCCTAACTACCTTTTTAGACCATTACCAGCCAGCCTCCAACTCTTCTGCATCAACATCCATATAAAGCCTCTCAGAGAAAAGTATCAGAGACATAAACCATTAATCTCAGCACAAGAACTATCAGCCAAATTTGCCCAATGAAATCGCCTCTTATCCTAAGAAAATCTGTGCAATGACAAATTCTTCTCCAAGATTCAAAAAATGACTTGAATTGCTGCTGGAAGGTGTTCAAATTGGTACTGAAAGACGCTAAACGAAATCAAATGTGGTTTGTTGGTGATCGAATAAGTTCCATTTTGCCGTTCTGTCATCTTCGAGATATGGACAAACTAATTTGAGGCCAAAAGCAGTTTGGGTCATCACAGACTAAGGTTGAAAATCAATCAAGAAAAACCTCGCTGCTACAATTCATAGGTGAAAGCCGCCGGTTTCTATCCTTTCGTCACTGTCGTGAGCTTGTGCAGATGAAGTTGCCAAAGAGGAAATCGCCACAGGCGACGGCTGAAAACATCACGGCGTGATGGGGGCTAGATCTGGACAAACCTTTTCAGATTTGATTGACATTGACACATTTTTTGCTTTCAAATTGGTGCACGTTGTCAATTCCAGATCTCAATCATTGTTGTGACGTCGTGCAAAATCGGCTCTCCAAGATTAACACAACATCCTTCTCAGATGTGTACTCGTCGAAGAAGGATTAGAATCGAGTGAAAATTTTGCTAATAATTAATTCATTTTAATAGAAAGAAACATCATGTCGCTCTTAAGGACTAAGACAACAAATTTTCCTTTTTATAAGAATCCAATAAAAAAGTTTTTCTAAATTAAATGTAGAAAAACATTTCAGATCTGAACTAAATACAAAGACGTTTCATATCTAAATTAAATAGGAAAACGTTTTAGATCTTAATTAAATACAGAAAACTTGTTTCAAATTTAAATTAAATATAAAAATATATTTAGAAATCTTTGGCTATTTATTACAAGTTATTCCAGTGTTTCTAAAATTTTGTTATACCTTGTAAATATTTTCAATAATTTTACCATTTCAAATAATTTTCTTATCCTAAATTCATATGCTTTTTTCATAAATTCATTTTGGATGACTAGTTTATATTTATAAGTTAAACTCTAACGATGTAGATTAGATTAGTTGTGTCAAATATTTAGAGTGATCTAGGAGCATAGACACTTCTAATTATGCAATGAATCATATACTATTCACAAATCTCACATTTCCACTTTAAATAAAATAGGTTTTATTTATTTTTTTTAAATATCATTTCCAATATTTTCTATAACTTTTTGAACATGACGGTCTTTTTTTTCGATCTCGGGAGGCGCAAAAAAAAAAAAAAAACGTAATATAGGAAAAGAAAAGAAGTTATAAAAGACAAGACAAAAAATCAAATTGCACATTCACATCTAATTAAAATTTAATCATTAAACTCCTTTAAATCATCTAAGATTTAAAACGGGATTTAAAACGGAATGGATGAAAACGAAATATTTAACCAAATTTATGCAAATCCAAGAATTTAACTGTTCCACGACTAAAATTTAAAACAAATGGATAAAGGTCTAGATTTTAAGGTAAAAATACTACATCTTCATCGACGAAAATGAATTTTTGAATTCTCAAACCTAATACAATTCGAAAATTTTTAAATTTTATTATTTCTCATAAAAGAAATAATCTTTTTATTTAAGAGTGAGCAAAACAATTCAAAAAACCGAGTCGAACAATGAAACTAGCCAAACTAACGTAGTTGGTCGAACAAAAAAATGTAATTTTTCGACAAACCATTAAATAAAATCATTAGTTAAGGTATGCCATGATTTTCTAAAACCACATAGACTTAAAAAAAATAGTAAAGGGACGTCTGCCGTGCAGAATTGAATTGAGTTGGTAATTATTATAGGAAGAGAATAATTGGGAGAATTGATGCGAATAACGAAGTAAAAAATGTAAATTAACATAAATAACGAAATAATAAATCTCTCTAATATTTGATGAACCAAAGGGGTGGATGAATTTTTTTTATCCACCCAACCCAACCCAAGTTGGGCAAACATCCTCTAAATTCTCTCTCCCACAATTTTACTTTTCCCATTCACTTCTCTCATCAGTGAGTTTTAGAGTTTGTTTTCTATTTATTCTTTTCTTTTTTTTCTTCCTCTCTTGTCTTTTTCTCAGTTCATATATTTTCTTTTCATAATTATTCTCTCCTCTGTTTTTTCTTCATTTCTTCTCACTCTCTTCCTCTTTGTCTAGTGAATGCTAGAATGAAACATACTTCCATTCTTTCTTTCTAGGCTCATCTTCCATCTTTCAATCATTAATTTCTCTCTTATTTCAATTTTTAATGCAGAGATCTCTGATTACTCTCTTGTACAGTTCTCAAATTTCCTTCTTCTTTACTTGCAAAAACCATATGTGCAATGTATTTTCCTTCACACACTCTAATGTTCCCAAAAAAACCATTGGACCCATAAACCATGATGGAGTTCTAGGGCGGCGGTGGGGGAATGGTGATTCTGCAAGTAGTGGCAAGATGAGTTCCGATTACCAAAAAAATTCCTCGTTTCGGTAGTCCCAAAATAGGGGTAGCGGCAAAATGAGTGATTGTCCGGCAAGATGAATTCCAATTATCGTGAAAATTTTTCATGGCACCCAAATAAATTTATACTGAGCATCCGTCGGTGTTTGGAAGTAAGATTTTTAGTCAAAAGGACAAATATGAGAAAGACCCATTTCACCCACCATGGCCACTGTACTTACTCAGCATAATTCGTTGCAATTCAAAAAGGAAGTCGCAGGAAGGAGGTGGAAACAGCCAGTGGTTTCGCTGAAGAATACTAGCATCGAAGCAGCTCCCAGAGTTCAGCTGAAAAAGTACTAGCATCGAAGCAGCTTGCAGCTCTGAAAGTTCAGCTAAGTTTCACCTTTCCATGGTATAGTTTATGGAATTCGATGCTTGTTTTTCTCTAGGTTTGATCTGATTTACTTGATTTGCATCTGGGTTGCCTCGAATTTACATCTTCTTGGGAATTTCTTTGTGATTTAGCTTTGCAGATGGGTCTCTAATGATTCGGTTCTTAGTTGCACTTTTACGCGTCTTCTGATCTTTTTTTTTTCGAATAAGAAACAAACAACTAACTAGTACCAAATCTACACACGACCCAAGAATTCTATAACAACTACAAACTACATCTTAATCTTCTCGAATTTAATTCCAAAAGAAAAGAGGAAAAATTTGGTCGGCTTGGATATGAAAGCTAATATACATGTTTTGATATAAGGTATTGAACTTTCTGTCTATATCTTTTTTCAATAAGCTTTAGTCTCCTATTTGGGGCAGCTTCAGTAAAATCTATTTCTTGGCAATATTAATGGTTGAGCAGTGTACATAGTCAGTTGGAGACACTATACAGCAGATCTTGTTCTTCCATCATATCTTTCACAAGCAACGTATCCATTAAGAAAGTCATGTCATTTTTGAATCTTTCATTTTAGATGACAAGTATTCTTCTGTCATATACATATCTTTTTCTTCTTCCTTTTGATGCAGGGCATGTGAAGTTGTGAACTGTATGATTCCGTGCGAGTTGGTGTTTGAGGCATCTTATTTCATTTACCAATGGACTTCAGCATCTCCTTGTTTCTTGTTTTAGTTTCTCTACCCACTATTTTGGCTCAGAGAGCTACACACGCTAGTATCATAGTAGATGGAGCTGCAGTAGTTGCTGAAACTGATGATAACTATATTTGTGCCACCATTGATTGGTGGCCTCATGATAAGTGTAATTACAATCGTTGTCCATGGGGGTATTCTTCTGCAGTAAATTTGGTGAGAATTAGATACTTTTCATCCTCGATGTTTGAACAAAGGATTTTGTCGCTAATTCTCTGTGATTGATTCAAGCTCTGTATGTTTCCTTTTTTCAGAACTTGTCTCATCCTCTCCTGGTCAAGGCAATACAAGGTATTCTTTCTTGATAACAAGAATCTCGATGTTTTTATCCATCGTCAGAACTATACTATGTGCAATAAAATTTCTTCTTATAAGAATCCTCTGTAACTGCTATACTTACACCGATGTTGTGTGGCGGGTCACATTTGAAGCTTTTGAGCATTTGAGGATAAGAATTGGTGGTTCTCTACAAGATCAAGTGTTGTATGACGTAGGAAGTTTGAAGACACCTTGCCATCCATTTCAGAAGGTGAATTGGGGGCTGTTTGGTTTTTCCAAGGGGTGTTTGCACATGAGCAGATGGGATGATCTAAACCAATTATTCAAGACCACAGGGTAAGACATTTGATTCTTGTCTTTCTTTGCAACTCCTTGAATAAATATTAGTTTGGTATTGATGAAAAAGAAGAGAGAGAGAGAAGAGAGGCACACGGATCTACCGTGGAAAACCCTAAGTACAAGGGAAAAAACCACGATATAGAAGTTTTATTGTAATTTTTGAAACAACAGAATACAAAGAGATTGCACATATAAATAGAATCGTAGGGAACCCTAGAGTACTGTAAAAAGACAAAAATATCCCTAGGATACAAACCCTACTTTCAACACTCCCCTCAAGTTGGAGCATAGATATTAACAGAGGCCCAACTTGCTAACACAAGAGTCAAATTCTGTCTGTGAAAGCCCTTTTGTGAACATCTGCTATCTGTTGACGGGAAGGAATGTAGGGGATACAAATGTTGCCACTGTCAAGTCTCTTCTTAATGAAATGTCTATTCAGTCTCCACGTGCTTTGTTCTGTATGCTGCATTGGATTATTTGCAATGCTTATTGTGGCTTTATTATCACAATAAAGTTTCATCCGAAGATACTATCTTGAATTGAGATCAATTAGGACCTTTTCAGCCAAATTTCTTCACATATCCCAAGACTCATGGCCCTGTATTCTGCCTCGACACGCTTCTGGTAACAACTCCTGTTTCTTACTCCTCCAAAATAACGAGGTTACCCATCACAGAAGGTACAATTCCAGATGTCGACTTTTTGTTACTGCAGAACCTGCCCAATCAGCGTCCGTGTACTCCTAATGCATCGGCTTGTCAGATTTCTTGAACATCAACCCCCTTACTAGGAGAGGTTTTTCAAATATCTCAGGATGCATTCCACTGCTCTCATGTGTTCTTCGTAAGGAGCTTTGCATAAACTGACTGACTGCACTGACAGCAGAAGATATGTTTGGTCTGGTAATGAAGAAAAGGTAGAATCAATTTTCCAACAAACCACTAATACCTTTCCTTGTTTGATCGGAACACTATTATTTAGGTTGTTGGAGTTTGACATTAACTTCCACAGGGGTATCAATTGGTTTACAACCTGTCATACTTGTCTCCTTAAATAAAGTCGAGAGTGTATTTTCGTTGAGAGACTGAAATTCCTTCTTCCCGAATGAACCACTTCCATTTCGAAGAAAAGTACCTTAATTTTCCGAGGTCCTTTAATCTCAAAATTACTTCAACTCAACCATTTTCCTCTTTTAGCCTGTCAATTTCTGAAGCATCATCCACTATATGCCAATGTTATCCACATACACAATGGAAACTGCAATTTTCCCCCCTGAATTGCCTTTTTCGATAAAGAGGGTGTGGGATCGGAGTGTCCTTGACTGTATCCTTGTGAATTTTAAAACGAGGTAGTGGAATCTACCGTACAACCAGGCTCTTTGGAGACTATTTCAACACATATAAGGACTTCCTCAGTTTTAACAACTCTTGTGATTAACTGTTTTCTCTCGACCTCGGAGGAGGGACCTCATGTAGACTTCTCTTCTCTAATTCTCCATTAAGGATGACATTCTTCACATCAATGACATTCTTTCACATCAAACTGGTGGAGAGATCAAGTCTTTTGTTAATGGCAACTGAAAGAAGAACATGAACAGTATTTAACTTTGGCCACCGGGGAAGAAAACTAACAGATGTCTTCATGATTATAATCTAATTTTCGAAAGGCTCTGAGTTGAGTCTACCCCTGCCTAACCTGCCTTGTCTGTCCCGTTTCATCAGGTTATTGTATTTGGTAACCACCCTTTGCAAACCCTGCCCTGTTTGGTCCCTTAAGGTTATCCATTTTCTCAAGTGCCTCCATTTCCCTCATAACTGGCAGCTTTTCCATTCAGAAATCTCCATCGCTGCATGTATACTACTGGTATCGTAACTGCGTCTAGGCTTGTAGTAAGGGCCTTGAATTCGGAAGACAGGTTACTGTAAGATAGGTAACTTTGCAGTGAATACTTCGTGCAAGACCTCGTACCCTTTCTCAAAACAATGGGAAGAATCAAGAGAGGCATCATGGCTTTTTCTTCCCATCTGATCCTCCACCACATTTGCCTTTTTGCTCATGAGTCTTTACGTCTGAGAGATCTCTTTCAACCTTCAGAAGTACTATTTGCAGGAATAGTTTTTTCAAAACTGTCCCATCACTTCACACCTACACCCTCTTCGCATAAGGTGTCCCTCGGTACAATTGTCGGTACTGTCTCACCATTTTTCTCTGTCTTCACTCACTCACATCATCTTCAACAACAAACATTATTATATCAAACACAAACGTTACCTATCAAATCGGGGTAGAAATAACTAAGTAACATGGAACTGATGCTGGTTTGACTCCTGGACTGGAGTCGGAGAGGTGACAGGCGACACTGTTTCCTTTCTAAGATTTCTTCCTTAGTAACATTATCCACGGGACTTGTTCAGTAGGAAGGATAGTCCTCGTTGACACTTATAACAAGGTTCAGGAAGAGCGCTCCTACTCCTCAAGTTCAGGTTAACACTAGCGAAACTTGGACTCCAAATTTCTCTTGTTCTTCACTAGTACTCTCCCCCTAAAGATGACTAATGGGGAAGAATGGTTGTGAAAAATTTTCAAGGAAGGTAACATCCATTGAGACAATATTTTTCGCGAAGATGGATGGTAACATTTGTATCCACGCTGATGAAGTGGGTTACCCACAAAAAGACGCACTTTTTGAGCATGGGGAGTAAACATTTGGTGGCGATTAGGACCAATGGTGTGGACAAACGCAAACCACACAAAACACCCGAAGTGGAACTTAGGAAATACGACGATTATTGAGGGTAGGACTCCTTAAAACCTTCCAAGGGGTTTGAACTTTAAGACATGGGAAGACATCCAATTTAATTAAAATGAGCTGGCTGTTAGAAGAACATCTCCCCCATAAGTAGGAAGGAAGGCAATAGTAGACAACATAAGGGAGCGAGCGACCTGACAGGTGACGTTTTTTTTCGTTCTGTGATCCATTTTGTTGAGGAGTATATGGCACAAAACTCTGATGACAATCTCCCATTGAGGCTAAGTAAATTCTTCTGACAAGAATTATTGAAAAACCTCTCCAACGTATCAACTTCGAAGGATAGCGATTTTATTGTCGAATTGGATTTCTACAGTAGTATAGAACTGTTGAAAGACCGATGAGACCTTCAGACTTTCGGTGAGAAGGAAGACCCAAGTTTAGCCTTAGGTGTGGTCATCAATAAAAGGTTACAAACCAGCGTTGCCGGTAGAAATGGTAAATTGGTGAAGGACCCCCAAACATCCTATGGAAGAGTGTGAACGGCTGGGAAGGCTTTATAAGGTTGAGAGAGCTCAAGCGAGCACGAGGTTGTTTTAGTGCCCCAAAATACACACATCACAAGTCAACGTAGAAATATTAAATTGTGAAAATAGATGGGGAAATAAATATTTCATATAAATGAAAGCTAGGATGTCCAAGACTATAATGCCATAACATGTAAATCTTTTTCAGAAGTAGAAAATCATGATGAAAGTAAACTAGTCCATTCACATATCCTAGAAGAAGTATCTTCAGTAAGGAAAATAAGAGCCCCCTTGTCATGCCGGAACGATGCCTATCGTTGTCCTTGAGCTCAGATCCTGAAACACAATAGCATCAGGTGAGAAGTGACCCCAAACATTTCAAATCTCTTGTAAGCTACTAACAGATAATAGATTATAGGAAATTTTGGGAACATGCAGCAACATCTCGTAGAAGTTAATCCCCCTCAAAAAGGAGAAAGATGGCCTTTTCCCGACCACAGGAGCGAAAGATCCATCAACAATTTTGATTCTCTCATTTCCAACATTGGACAGTAAAGAGAAAAACTTGGTAAGAGGAGCTAGTTAAGTGGTCTGTAGTCCCTGAATCTAGAAATCCACGGGCTTGCTACCATTTATACTAAACAAAGGCCAAAGGATTGAATAGTGCGCCTGACGGGCAAAATGCGCTCACACCCCACTGCCATTGGTGGTTATTCAAGGCTTAGTCTCTCCTGTGTTTTTGAGGCTGAAGGACCTCATTTGCTGACTCCACTTGCCAGTGCCTCGTCCCCAGACTTGGAACTGACGCTTTTGTGCCCATTGGGTGGACGACCATTTAACTTTCCAGCACTGGGTCCCTTAGATGTGCCAAGGGCCCTTCTTGCAGTGCTCACACCGGGGGAGGCTTGCTATTCTGTTTGTCATTGGAACAGGAACCTGGCGTCCTAAAAGCAGTAAGAATCAATCGACGAAATCAAATTCATAAGCACTAGAACCTGTCTTCCCTTCGTAGGCGTAATTTTTAAGAGTAAGACTTCCAATCAGGGAATGGTAAATTAGGACGATGTCAACCAGTATTCGACTCGTACCCGCATCCAAATTTAAGAGTTCAGCTCAAAGCCGATGGAAATCATACACCACACGTTCCAGTTTTCCCCTCAGAATTTGAAAATGTTTGGACTTCCTCAACAAATGAACAGTTTTCCCCAGACGACATAAGGTCCCCCCATTTTCTTTGCAGAGGGAAGAGACCTAACTTGTTGAAAGTAAAGGCTATTAACATCCATTTGGTTCCCTCTTGCACGTCGTGAAACTTTTTGCTTTTGGGCCCGTGAAGTATAGAGCTCCGGGAAAGCATTCCCCTTGTTTTCCGTTTAAAGAATCAAACTTTTTGAACCGCAATCCCCAAAATATCTCGCGTGTGGGCAGCATATAGAAAAGGTTTCCATCGCTGCGACTCCATTACTAAACCCCTAAAAAGACCCGGGAATAGGAAATCCTTCCCCCTTTTCCAGATACGTTTCTTTGGGGGTCCACACAGGTTTCCCCCTCGTTTTTTTTCCCGGTTTTTGAACCCGTCCCCCAAGTTTAACGATTTAAATGACAAACCCTCGGTTTCGGTAATTTTGACCCGTTCAAGTAGACTTCCAATCCAGGGAATGGTATCAGACGAATGGTCAAACAAAGTTATTCCGCTCTGTACCGCATCAAAATTTTTAGAGTTCAGCTCAGCGAGGAAATTCATACAACAGTTACAATCCCCCAGTTTTCCTCCGAACTTTTTGAAATGTTGAACTCCCCCACAAATGAACAGTCCCAGACGACATAGGTGCCCCATTTCTTTGCCAAGAGAAGAGACAACTTGTTGAAGTGCTTATAACCAGTCCCATTGTCCCCTCCTTGCACTCGGTGAAAACTTGCTTTGGCAGTAGAGTAATAGAGCCGGGAAGCCAATTTCCTGTCCGTTAGAATACCAACTTTTTGAACCCGCATCCCAAATATCTTCGCGCCTTGTGGCAAGCCATATAAGAAAAAGGTTTTTTCCAATCTTGGCGACTCCAATACTTACCCACTTAAAAAAAGCGAATAAAGGAATCTTCCCCCCTTCCAGATAAACGGTTTTCTTGGGGGGTCCCAGGTCTCCGGTTTCCGGTATTTTTGAACCCCGTCAGAAGGTAACCGAATTTTTATGAACAAACCCTGGTTTCGGTATTTGACCGTCCCGTTCAAGTTAGAGAAACTTCCCATCAGGGATGGTATCAGACGTAATGTCACAGTAATTCGACTGCGGTCTGTAGCATATCAAAATTGTTAGAGTTATAGCCTTTCAGAGAGGAAAATCTAATACAGGAGCACAGTCAGTTCCTCAAGTTAGCTTAGACATGTTTGGGACTCCCCACAATGACAAATTGTCCCATGACCGTACATAGTCCATTTCTTGCCAAGATGAAGAAGAGCAACGTTGTTTGGAAGTGAAGCTAATAAAATCCAGTTGTTCCCTTCCTTGCACCATCGTTGAACGTGTGACTTGCGTAGTAGTATAGTAGGGCGCGGAAGAGGCCATTCTTGTCGCGTTTTAAGGATACTCAAAAGCTTTTGGAGAACTCGCTAATGTCTCTCAAATTTAGTGTGCAGTACGATCTGTGGCATAGATTATAGAAAGAGGTTTTTTCGGCAGTCTGGCGAAGCTCCTATTATTTAGCCCGTACCTCGCTACCGCTACTTAAAAAAAAGACCGGGAATAAGATCTTGCCCCCTTCCCAGTATTACGTTCTTTGGGCCACCAATGGTGCTCGGTTTTTTCGGTAAAAATTTGAACCCGACCGTCAAAGTTAAACGCGAAATTTATATGACAAACCCTCGAGGCCAGTTTTTAATAGATTGAGACCTACGGAAAAATAAATTCGTGACGCAATTTAATATATTCCCTCAACTATATAAAACCGTAGTAGAATTTCTCCATTTTAGCACCAGAAATAAAATTGCTGTAGGTAAAGTAAAGGGATAGAAGTTACCGGATTTCATGAGTAAATTGGTAGAACTGGAAGGGAAGTTTCTGATTGGACCCATTTGAGGTCGTTTTCTCGAGGAGCTTTTTCCCAAGGATAGCTTAATTTGTTGCTGACGACTGCGTTTTTAGCTGTTATTTCTGTGGAGTTTGAAGGTTGGATGAAATTGTATACCTGATATGTCTTCTTAAAGTTGTTCTATCCAGGATACGACAGATGATTCTTCTAAAGACCTTTCAAATGCTGCCATCCTACGAGGTTTCTTTTGACTAAAAACTGCAATTACTATAACTCCTGTTTGATGAGGCCATTTCATGGCTGGAATAGAGGAACCCGCAAAGGTGCGGGGTGCTGGGCCGCAAGAACCACGACTCGATTCAAGGATGGTTCCACGGGCCTGGGAGTTGGCTAGCTGGGTAAAATCGCGAAGGTGGGGGTCCCACGGTTTTTGGGTTTGGGATCGCAGCGTTGAAATCGGCTTGGCTGAACCCGAAGGGGACCCCCTGTGGCAGCTGGAGCCCGTCTAGAAAGCCTCCGACGGGTGGAAGTCCGGATGGGTCCCCGGGCGGGATCCTTCTTTCCCGAACCGACCTGGCTCGTTACTACTTGTGGATGCGCTTTAAGCACGAGTTTGGTAATTCGCTCACCCCTATGCTCCCGATCATATTGGCGCGCCGTGGCCAGCTATAGCCGGCCGTCTGGTGGGGCCCCGGATTCCAATCCGGCCCCCGGGCACTGGGTCTAGGCCTGGTTTTTCGATCGTAGTTGGCCACCTAATCTCCTCTGAGTTAGGTTGCTCCAATTGGCGTGATGAAAGATGGAGGTAAGGATACCGTCGCTGGAAGTACGTTCTATAGTGGGTCCGTACGA
>NW_024064865.1:0-3587 GCF_009727055.1 Benincasa hispida | reverse complement strand
TAAGGTGGTTGTAGCCATTTGAAAAAGTTGCTAAAAAAATGAACAAATCTTTATTAGATTTTGCTAAACCACTTTTAAACCAATTTGTTTTGCAAAACAGTTTCAAGTACCCTAAGTTGTAGACTTCTATTTTGCAATGATGCCCTAGTGAGTCAGGACAAATGCCACCGGTGGGGTGATCAGTTGCCCCGTCAATGGGATGAGACATTCTCAACCATTAGGTAGAACCAACTCTTAGAACTAAACCTAACAACCACCATTTTTTCGGTCCATAATCGTTAACCTTTAACTATTCTGTGTAAGTGTAACCCCTCGTTTTCGGTGCCAGAGTCCCGCCCTAATGCGCTTACCACAGGGAAAAGACAGATTAGGACAAAAGATTAAGTTACCTTATCCTCTTACAGGAGATCAAATAAAGAAAAACGCAAAACTACCAACCTTTAGGGGGACACTCCCAGGGTGCCTCAAGGCGATGCGCAGTAACTTTATTCACCTAACGAGGGAGACCGAGGGATGTGCTGTTGCACTTCCCGCTCCCATTTACTATGAACATTCTCTCCATCCACCTTGATATTGACCTACCCAAACACCATCCATTGGGGGGACACGCCAAAGGTGCCGCGAGGCCGAGGATAGATCTCACGGTGTGGACTTTAGGAGAAAAGTGAAATGTTTAAGTGAAGCATCTTATCCCCTAAGTACCTCCCACTGAATGTTCTACCTAGGGATTCATTAACCTAGACAATCCAACTACTGATTTTAGTTTAAGTGGTCTTTTTAAAGCTTGTTCATAAACAACGTTTGTTTATGAAATGTAAACATATTCAAGTAGTCACATTTAAACACTTTAATGGACTGCCCTTAACTTGCATGCATGCATCAAATCTATCTAATTCACCTTTCCAGGTAAGTTCCCAGGTAGGGGTGTTACGTTTCCGTCAACTTAAATACCCCAGCCTAGAAAAAACCCGCCTTAGACAAAGGTCCCTTTTAGATAGATTTGCTACACTTTAACCTTTTATTAGCTAATTTAATCCTATTAAACTGATTAAAAGATTAAAGCCTTAGGGTTGCTAATCATATTAGAACCGTGATCTTAGGTCTATGTGATCCAAGTTTTAAACATTTTAAAACTGTGAATTAAACCTAAGTGAGCATGCATGTCTTTCTTATTTCTTTTAGTTCTAATTTCTCTTTAACTCTTAAAAAGAAACAACTAAAAAACATTGCGCATAACAAGGCGTTTATAACATTTATAAAGTAACCTATGTGTCATGCTTCATGCAATGTCTGGTCATTACTATATAACTTTTATATTACACGTAATAACCAAGCAAACATGCTATAATTCACCCTTATACTATAACAATTATAATATAAAGATGATGCATGCCAATTCTTTTTATGCATGCATAAATATAACTCTTATATTATATGATACATGAGCATGCACTTACATAATTAAAAATCATGCTTCTCTAAATTACAACAATTACAATAAAGAGATGATGCATGATCATTGCATAACCTAAGGTGGGATTTACTATATGTGCATACCATATGACATATAAAACATACATTGCATGTATTAAACAAAGAGATTAATGGACCGAGATGAGCCTTTAAGCCAAAAAAATCGAAATGAAAAACCCTATCTATTACATTTTTTATTGAGCAAACCGGTTCACAGGCGAACCGGGTCTTGAACTGCCAGGAGGTCTTCATCGTGTAGCGAACTCCAGCAGGTAGACGATCATTCAGTGCGCACTAGACGATAGGAACATTAGCAAATGATCGCGTAGATGACGACGAAGCTGTGAAGCCTGATCGTCCATGCGATTGTGCAGCGCGACGACAGGTAAACGATTTACCTTGAGTTACTAAGCGATCGTTTAGTCAGTTATTAAGCGATGAAGCTTGCTGACCTAAATGATCGTCTAGCGCGCTTTAAACAATACGCGAGTGCCACATCGTCTAACCGATGCGTGCAACTTGGTAAACAATTTACCTTACGATGCTAAGCGATCGTTGAGTCAGTTATTAAGCGATGAAGCTTGCTGACCTAAACGATCGTCTAGCGCGTGTGCGTATTAAATGATACTCAGTGATCATATGCCCAATCGTCAACCCGATACGACCAACTCTTGATCGCATACCCCATCGTTTAACTGAGGAGTTCAACCGCAATCGCATACTCTTTCATCTTCACGATGCGATGGACAACGATCGCGTAGAATTTCTTCTGCACGATGCGATCAACTGTAGATCATCTCCTTCCTCGAAGAGCCGCGACCTTTGCCCAAAACTTCGACGAACGACTCAAGACTTCAAACATTTTGAATGCAGACTCGACTACGATTATTTATGCCCAAAAACGCAGAGGCCTTTACAAACAACTACAAATGTAAAAGGAATTAAACAAACCAAGGCAATTCATCCCGAAAACATCCATTAATTCAACACATCCACAGCAGAATTAACATTTAAAACAGTGTAGAAATGCATCCACCATGAATGTATACGTTATTTCGTTGCAACAGATGAAATCAGAGTATTAGAAACCTGGCTCTGATACCAATTGAAGGATCTCAGACCAAGAGTTCCATGAGTGGGTTTAGATCTCTCTGATTTCACAGTGACTGAAACATAAACGACATACATTCAACACATATAATTATGTATATAATCTAATTATCGGCATGCTCAAAATACAGTAAAAATCAACAAAGAAACAACTCATACCAGATGAAGACACTCTTCGAATGTCTGACCCTAAGTAGCGGAAACCTCTAATGGATCTACCAGCACCCGACGAGTATGTCAACTACAACAGCACGATCAGAAAGTACACAAACACTGCAGTAGGGACGACACCATCACAAGAGAAACCCTGGTATCCTCGGCATCAAAAACCCAAAGAGTGGGCTTTGGTGAGTTTGGTAGAGTACGGAAGAGAAGGCGTCGTGTAGATGACAAGCAAGTGGGAGATGAAACTGCTATCATATAGTGAAAATGCTTATCGTATAGTAGAGCTACACGATCGTGTATGAAAGACTGAATGATCATTTAGGAAAAACGTATACGACCGTTTAGAGAAAACGTGAGGTAGACGATCATTTAGACGGACGAGCTTCTATCGTATAGGATCTCATGATCGCTTTCACGGATTCTTTTTGGGCGCGGGCGATAATACGAATGCACAATTGATAAAAATGAAAACGATTTTCATTTTAATCCGCCAGTTACCATAACCATTGCAGCCCACTTCCCAAGTCCAAACGTGGATAAATCCGTTAGTTATCAAATAATTAATCAATTAATTTAATTAATAAATATAATCATATTATATTTATATCTTATAGTTTGATATCATATATCTACTATAATATTTTCTCCTCTAGTTGATATAAATCATATTTATATCTAATTATGTATCTCATACATTTAACCAATTATATCATATATAAATAACTAGTCCAATTATATCATATATAATTGAACTTCCTCTTGTCAATTTTAACATTTCAAATTAAGCCAAACACTGGTTCTCGACTTTATCCAAGCTACCCAGGTGACCTAATGGACCT
>NW_024064864.1:22555-38931 GCF_009727055.1 Benincasa hispida | reverse complement strand
GATGGAGGAATCCTGAAGGCTATGATATCACCTCTGTATTTGGCATTTTTGTCAAGCAGAAAATATTTTCCTAGAAAATTATCCACGAGGTCATCCATGTGGTAATGGAGTCGGGAGGTAACAAATTAAGCCACACTTCAGTATCTCTCTGCAAAGAATAGGGAAATAGTTTAAGTCTTGATTCACCTTCAGAAACACCATTAATTTTGGAAGTATGACAGATTCTCATAAAAAAGTTTGAGATGTTTATGGGGATCTTCATTGGTAACCCAGACCAAATGAGTTTAATATTTGAAAGATGAGAAGTTTCATTTCAAATGTGGCCGCATCAATGGGTGGATCTAGGATACCAGTGTTTCAAGGTTTGAAATGCAGAAGTTGCATAATCTCTAATGGCTCGATCTCTATCTTCTGCTATAAAGAAAAATTTTGGGGTTCGGTTGTCGTGGTGGACGTTGCTTGTCATTCTGTCAATCCTCGTTCATGGAAGGATTGGAGGATCGTCTCCAAGAGGGTGGTCCATTTGAATTTTTCGCACAAATGTGCTTCAACAAGACTTTCTTGTGTGCTTCAACTCCTTTTGCTCCTATGCTTTTGCATTTTTTTCTTGTCTTTTGAAGGCGAAAGATCTTTTCCATTTTAGGTTCTCGTTGAAAAAGGTATGGTCTTCTTCTCATGAACCAACCCCTCCTTACAAAACAAACAGCAGAAAAAGGAGTTAAATTTTTTCTAAAACATAGTCAATGCGGTCTCATTGATCATCACAGTCAATAACAAACTAAAAGTTTGCCAATCCCTCAAAACAATGCCAAAACTTGATCAACCATATGTATGAGCGACAAAGTTTAGGGATAAGTGAGGTCTAAGTGCAAGCATATACTATTGATGATATTAATAAACTTGAAGCAGTCCAAGTGTTAAATCTCACAATACTAGATTGACTTTTAATTTGGTAATGACTATGAATCAATAAAACCAAGATAACTAATGAAAAGTTATATTATGGTAGTGAGGGGAAAGCTTGAAAACAATAAACAATGGTGATTGATCATGAACGGATGCAAACAATGTTTCAACCTTTCGGCTGGTGTGCCTTAAGTGATGCAATCGCATCATACCATGACAATGAATTACACATGAACTAATGAACAGAAATCCACACCTATTTGGTGTTGTATCAAGTTGCTTTTAGGAGATCTAAGCAGCTAATGCATAATGTTTCCATGGTTAGCTAGATCTTAGATTAATTCAGCTTCAGTTTCTTTATTCTATGGTGCCTGTTATTTTTAAGGCGACGTGACAGTCCTATTTCTAATTTGAAGTCCCATCCCTTATGACATCCACTTACACCCTAACCTTCTCAGTATTAGAGCTCTGCTAGATCGTTAAATTAAGTGGTCAGTTTAATTTACTAATTTTATCTTTAAACTCAACAAAGAAAATGTGTAAAACAAAGTGGTATGAAGCACTCCATTACTTAAGCCATAACAACCCTAGGGCATTCACATTGTTGAATCCCTAGGAATATTTAACTCATGAAAAATGATAAAATAAGAAAAATTTATTAGACCATAAATCATAGCTACAATATAGAGTTTGATTGGTAGAAATGAAAATAACGGAACTACAGGAAATAAAAATGTGAAAATACAACTCAAGGGATCTTGGGACAAATCCTCGATTCTTTAGTTCTTTCCCTAGGTTGATTCCTCATTTTCAAGGAAAAATCGTTCCCACCACATGCTTTCATAGGATGAGATGATCTAAAGCCGCTACGCCTCAGAGGAACTTTTGTCCTTGAGGCTACTGACTTAAGAAGTTGAGAAGATGTCTAAGAAGACTGACAAACATGGAAAAATTATGGGAAATGAGTGATGATTTCGGAGGTAAAAGAGTTATATCTCGAAATGAAGGACTTATCCTCTTTATATTGACCCAAATAGAGAAGGGCCGAATATCCATGCTCTGAGGGTTTACCATTTGAAAATCGAGGTTGCCCAATAGCTTGGAGCGTGAAAATCGCAACCACCTTTGACTGAGTTGAGTTCTAGAAAATTAAGGCTCACTGATGCGCCCACAACGAATCTAGTGATGTGGCCGCATCAACCAACATCTAAAATCTAACCTCAATCTCCTGTCAAAATCCACAAAAACAACTCCAAATCAGTAAATAAAATCTTTTAGGCTCAATTGAATCTCATAAGCTCATTTGAACTAATTAAGACTAAATCTAAGGAAAAATACATGTAAAAGTCTTTTTCTAAGTAAAAATGCACAAATAAAAGCCCAAAAACATGCATTTCATGGCATGTATCAACATACTTTTGATCTATGATATTGATTTAGTAAGAGATTGTGTTTATCTCTCTTTGCGTTATTTAAAACTTGATTAGGTTTCTTGATGAGGAGAAAATAACCACTTAATGAAGCAAAGAGATGACCAATTCGAGGGTTTTATCTTTATAACTATCTCTCATGTTTAATTAGGGAATTATCTTTTACTTATACCTCATTTGGTAATCATTTGATTTTTAGTTTTTGTTTTTAAAAATTAAGTCTATAGACACTACTTCTCTCTCATATTTCTTCATTTGTTATTTACTTTTTACAAATAGTTTAAAATACCAAGCGAAAATTTGAAAACTAAAAAAAGTTTTTTTTCAAAAGATATTTTTGTTTTCTGAATTCGGCTAAGAATTCAACATTATATTTAAGAAAGATGCAAATCATTCTAAGAAACGGAGAGAAAATAAGTTTAATTTTCAAAAACCAAAAACAAAAAACGAAATGGTTACCAAACATGACCTTAATTTGTCAAATAAAATAACAGACCTAAAAGATAAAATAGCAAAGAATGCACATGACCACGTTAATGATAATATTAAATCTAAATTAAATCTTACCTTTAAACCTGTTTTAAAAAATAGGTTTCCAACAAGTTGTCTTATTACTCAACTAAAATTCAATCAAACAAAAGTTTGCCCCTCACTAAGTAAGCAAATGATTAAAACGTTATAGATTTGGATCCTACGTGGTTCTGAGTCAGCACATAACCCATCAACCACACATTTACATATAAAATATATTGAGAGGATGGGAGAGGAAAAAAAAAAAAAAAAAAAAACTCCTTTCTATAATTTTTTTTCTCTCTAAAAAGTTCACATTACAATTAAAAGTTCAATAATGGATTAATTTTTTTCATAAATTTAAACTTTAAGATGTGCCTAGCTGTTAAATTAAAGTTTAAACCAAAAAAAAATAATTTGTGGTTGGGGAACTTTTCAACCTAAAATAATTACACTTTTTCTTTCATTGCTGAGTCATACATATTTTTTTTTTGTTTATTGTTCTCTTTCACTATTCCCATTAACATTATTGTATAAAATATGACAATTTTCTTAAATCTATTAAATGGTATTTGGTATGAAATGATGAGAACTATGTTAGTGATTTAATATGTGAGAATGTGATGTGTAAAAATATGATTATAAAAATAATAATAAGTCAATGTAATTTGTGAATTTAGAATATCAACGTCTAATAAATGCATGTTTTTTTTTTTTTTTTAAATAGACCATTTTAATTAGGAGTGTTATTGAAATTTATATTTCTAAGCTGAAAAAAGTAGAGTAAAAGCATGTTCACATGATTTCTTTAAAAAATAAAATAAAATGTATTTCTAAATTTTAAAGTATTTTTTTTCAAGAAGTTGCCTAAAATCATAAAATTATGAATTGAATACGTATAACTCGATGGTACGATACTTTACCATTGTTATAAAAAATATATATAACATTTCAAACTTATATTAATATTTTAGATTGCTTTGCTGACAAAGGGAGTAGTTTAGTAATTAAGATACTCATTATAATTTGAAAAGTGGGTGGTTTGATTTTTCATTTATGCCATTGTCGGACTAATTTAAGAATCATTTAAATTTACAAATAAATAAATTCAATATTAACTGTTGAAATTATAAGTTTAATTTTTTTTTTTATTTATTGTTAGTCTTATATTCTAATTTTTAAACTTTAAATTATTTCCATGACCTTTCAACTAACTCCAAATCATTAGATGCTAGACTTTGAATCAAATATTATTTGGCATGATTTATGTATAAAAGAAAAATTCATTATTTTTCATTTGTACTTGTTGATCGTTAACACACTTATATGTTAGTTAAAATATATTTGATAATATAAAGTTTTTTAATACTATAAAAATATATATATTAATCTTAGTAATTATCAGTCAAGTCAACCTAATTAAAAAAAATGATATATAATCTATACATTAGAGAATATTTATAAATAATAAATTACATCACATATACCAGGTAGATTTCCTTCATTAGACTTTTTCTCATCTGTAAAGTCTTTATCTTAGTTAAATAAATATGGGACAAAGATTAAACCTCTAATCTCATAGACGAGAGTAGTAAAAAGCTTTGAGATATCAATTTTGTAATTAGAGTTAGGAAAAGATTTTCATGTGATTTTAACAATTTTTTACTTAGTATAACTTTTCTGGTTCGTGGTTTTTGTCTCCACTTTGCAGTTATTCTATACTAATTACTGTGTTTCCATTTTTTATTAATTCATTTTTGTTGGAATGTCTAATTTGTTTGTTGGCGCTTCGAACAACCAAGTACGAGGTCTCGCTAGGGTTTAGAGTAGTGCGTTATATATACTCTCTAACCCTAGAGGCATCGTTAGATGTAATTTTCTGAAAACATTCTCCCTAATAATATTGTTCTCCCTCTGTCCGTGGACGTAGCTAACACACCGTTAGTAAACCACGTATATTTGTATGTCAATTTTCTCTATCTCTACATTCCTTTTTGTGTTCTTCAATTATCGATTTCGTAAAACTTTTAATTTATTTGTTGTTTTTCTACTTAGTCAGATATTTTTTCTATCTCTAATTCTTAAAATAATGGCTTATGATCTCTTATTAATAGAGGAGTATACTATTAATGAGAGTTTAGCAGGCGAAAAAGAAAGTAAGAAAGAATTTTGGTAAGTAATAGAACTTAATATGTGAGAATATTATTATATAGATAATTTTAATTTCACACTCACTAAAATTGTGGGAGACAATATAAAAAATAATTAACATCATAAAAATGACATAAGGTCATAATTATTTATTTTCAAAATTTAAGCCCTCCTAAAAATAAATAAATACATATATTATAATATGTGTGAGTAAAAAAACGGAACACTTGAAAAACGCTCTGATTAGTTTAATAATACTTCTATCGGTTAAAATAAGATTTAAAATAAATGAAACAAAGAAAATGGGGTGGTTTTGTTTTGTTTTGTTTTGTGTTGAGCACCACCTTATCCATCCATTTAATCTTATCCACAAGACAATAATTACAAATCCCAAAACAATTTTAAAAACCAAAATACAAACTTGCCTCGAATAAATCAAATAAATAAATCAAATCAATCAATCAATAAACTTCAACGCGCTGAAATGAGAGCGTTTATCCCACGCGCTATAGTTTCTTCTTTACTTTTCGCGAGTGTATTGCACGAGCATCCATAAGACAGTACGTAACAGAATTGGAATGCGGCCTCCTTACCTCCATCCATGTCAGTGGTTTTGAACAAGAAGAGAAACAATTTTTTTAAAAAAAAATTTAGAGAGAGAAACAAGAAAAAATTCTCTCTCTCTCTCTCTCTCTCTAAAAGCCATTGTGTATCTGCGTTGATAAAAATATCGGGGGAGTTCTTCAATTCTCTCCCTCTTTCTTTCTCTTTCAATTCTTGGGTCATGTAGTTGAAACTGAGGATTATCTCGAAATATCTATTTGGGAGTTTGGGATTCTCCAATTCTGATTCTGGGTAATTGAAATAAATGAGTTTGGATTTGGTTTTGGGGTGGGGTGTTGTCCTCTTCGCGTTCCTCCCCTTGAATCTCGTGGTGAAGATCTTCAGATTCAGGTTTAAGTTTAAGTTTTAAGTTGAAGTGGAGTACTGGGTTGTGTGGATTCTTCTTTTGGATTTGAGGGTTTAAGTGGGTTTAGTCTGATGGGGGCTAATCTTTCGGATAATAGTGGGAGAAATTGTTCGTCGTTAATGTCTGGGCTTGAAGATATGCCGGAAAATTGTGTGGCTCTGGTTTTGATGCATATGGACCCGCCGGAGATTTGTAAATTGGCCGGAGTTAATAGGCTGTTTCGCGACGCTGGGTCGGCGGATTTCATCTGGGAATCTAAATTGCCTTCTAATTATCAGTTTCTGATGGACAAAGTATTCGAGCTCGACGAGAAAGAGAAAACTATGATGAATTTGAGGAAGAAAGATGTGTATTCTAGGCTCTGTAGAAGAAACCCCTTAAATGGCGTCTCAAAGGTTTCTCTCTGTTCTTGCTTTCTTTTTAATTGTAATTTGGATTTTAGATTTATATGGATTGATTTAGGGTTTTTTCCTGAAATGGGTTTTTTGATTGGTGAAGGAGTTTTGGTTGGACAAGAAAACTGGAGGTTTATCAATGGCGATTTCTTGGAAAGCATTGACAATTACTGGAATTGATGATAGGAGATATTGGAATCATATTTTCTCAGAGGAATCCAGGTGAGAAAATTTTAGAAGCTCTGAGGAATTTTGATTTTGCATTGTTATTGAACAAGCTAACACTGTTTACTATTGGGAATTTGATCATTTTGGTTAACTTTCAACTCTGAGTATGATTTAGAGTGGTTTTTAAGTACTTAGAAAGTCATTCAAAACAAGCCCCCTTGGTGAGAGAGTTCATTGTTTATCCTGATTTGAATTGTAATGGAGGATGTGAAAACAAGGACTGTTTGGGAATTGAGCTTTGAGATCGTTTTTTCTTGTTAGAACTTGTTTGTAAGACAATTATTTTTCTTTGTTTAATATGTGATGACCTGTGTTTCTTCGAACAGCCGAAGTTCGACTTTCAAAGAACTCGAGCTTGTGAACAATGATTTCAAGTGTAGCTGTTGTGAGGAAACGATCGAGTAACCTCAACCTTCAGATTCACACACAGTAATTTCAAAACCTTTACGAGTTATCCAATCACATAGCTCTACAAAGTTTTTGAAAGCTATTGTTGCCCCCAAAAGTTGTTTAGAAAGCTTATTGTTGCCCCCACAAAGTATATAGATCATTTAACAAACTATTGATGGAAACATCCATATCAAGCTATATCACTTAACATAGTTTGTAATTGAATCGATCTTTGATATTTGATACGTTATTCATAAGAGTTTCTCAATAATCTCTTGGTTTAGAAAGAAATATTTTGAGCAAAAAAGAGAGTTACTTTCTTGTATCAGATTCAGATAAGCTTATCTGCTAAATAAATTGCTTTAACCTTTCAAATTATTCAAAAGAATTGCATAGCAAGAAAGAAGTGACGTTTTCTTGTTTCCCATTCTCAAATCCAGAATTTCAGGCAATAGCTTATCTTTATCAAAACATGGTGGTTTGGAGGTTCAATGGAGAGCTCAAGTTCCAATTCCCGGAAGGAAGATACGCGCGTGTTCTTTAGGCTCCATCTTTGCAAACCATTGAAGAGACTCGGGCGTCGGGTCTGCACTGGAACAAAATCCATGAGTGCTCGGGACGATCTAAATGCCACAAGTGCCTGGTTGTGACATTGCTTGCCGACTTTCCGATAATCAGCACACTGAATCAAGTGTATTCTTATGGTAATTTGTTGGGTCTACGGCAGTGAAGTCATTGTTTCACCATTGGAAATAATGGGGCAAGCAACAGTTTGATTGAGCTCAAATTCTCATTAACTCAGATTGATTGCACTCACACCAAAGGAGGGCTCTGCCTAGACTCTGTGCTTATACAGCCTTTTTCTCTAGCAAAATGAGGGCAAAGTAGAGATTTTGTAGTTAAAAAAGAACAGGTAAATGTAAAGAACTCTTTTCCATTTATCTGTGTGTACATGAGCTTTGTCCGAAAGAGCGGGTTGGATCGAAAGACTGATGGGGTTTGAGACGAGGACTCCAAGTCGATCGATGAATTGGTGATCACTCATCTTGTTGAGCAATGGTTAGTTTTTCAATTTTCAGACATGTTTTGTCTGAAAGTTTTGGTATTATTTTTTTATGTTTTTGGAACTCCAAATGAACAGAAATACTGAATAGGGAAATAAATGTCAATATGTAAAAAAGAAAGTGGGAAAATCATGCTGAAAATTCCACTAGGTTCAATGTCTGTTTTCCAATTATTGGATTTTGAGGGATTTTTGTTCTTTTGTCCCCCCCCTTTTGCCTCTTCATTTTTTCTCACTCAACTCTGTGTATATTTTTTTTTTTTTTTTTGATGTTTTAGTGAGAATATTTTTGGTTCTCTCAATGTGAAGATTGTGTGTCTATAAAATGTCATTTTGGATCATTGTGTTAATTATTCTATTGGTCAGACATGAATGTGCAACAGGAGCTTTATGAGGAAAAGGTGAATCCATCTAAAAGAAATAAATAGCATATAAATCAATAGTTATTCAAAATCATTGGTTCAAAGTCAATTAACTTTTTTTTATTACCTTCAACTGATATGATCAAGAGTTCAAAATATTCAATATTCGAATTCTTTCAACTTCTCATATGTTGATAGATACATGTTATTAATCAATCAAAAGGTAAGATATTCAAATTCTTCTATCTTACATATATTGAATTTTAAAAAAAATCACATATGGCTTGTTTTCACAATTTTTTATTTTTTATTTTTGAAAAGATATAAAAAGAAAGAAGAGGCATACTCTTTTAACATAATTTTCTTACCTAGATAATAAGGACTATATTTAATATTTTGAGTTTAGGATATATTACGTTTGTTCTTAAAATTGCATCAAATTGCCAATTTAAAAACGTAATTCAATCGATTTATTGTATATCTTTGATCAAAGATTGATATCCATGCAAGTTTTAATTTTATCATATAAAGGATATTCAAATTAAATCAACTTTTTTTCTTAAATCAATCAGATTAGAAGGACAAAAATCGAACTATCAATCTTAAGATGATAATTGATATCTTATTTATTGAGCTTAATTCCCTGACTTACAATAAATGTAGGGTAGGTATTCAAAGAAGAATATTATTTTGCCAAAGTGAGCATTAACTTCAAGTGAATATATAGTTATGAATTAGCGAACTAATTAAGTTTGTTGTTTATTTCTCATCTATATCTATAACTATATTAAAAAGGGTAATAACGGAGAATTTATCTTTCTTTTTGCCTTACATCGCTTAAAAAATTTTAGTTTATCCTCATTCATATTTTTCTATTTTTACTTATAATATACACATTCATTCCTTTACCAAATTGCAGCACTGGACAGACGCATTCCTTCACATTATATTACAAAAATTCCAATAAAATACAACTTTTTCATTTTTATCTGGCTCTATCTATTCACAGAATATATTTGTTAGAACTAGTTTTTGTCCTCCATTTCTATGATAGTCTCGATCCTCCTTCGTATCACAGTTGCATATTGGTGCTTTTTTTCATTTTTTTGATTCTGGTTTAGTGGCACTGACACATTTGGTCACATCGATCTCCTCTCTGTTCACGTGTGCGTTTGTTCGGGTTCGTATAAAATTAATGTAATATGAAGGGGAAGGAGTTGCAATTTCAAATTTTAGGTTAAGTATATGTTATAATTTTTTTTTTAATTTTTCCATTAATTTCACATTTCATTTTTTATGTAAAAAATTATTAATGTGTACCATTTTTTTCCATTCCTCTATTTGAAGATTTTCGGAAAAATTTACGTCTTTATAAAAACACACCATTCCAGTAAATTAAACATCTCTTTCGCAACATTCGTACTCATGATTCAAATTTCCCACTCCCATTTGTACTTTAAAAAAAATCTCTTCTGGCAAGTAACGTAACGACCAATTTCACCTTTCTTTTTTTTTTTTTTTTGTCTTTTTATTATGATTTTTAAGGAGACAACTTAGAGAAAATTACCGGAAAATTGTTTTTACATTTTCAAGTTGTCAAATGGATCTTTTTCTAACTGGCAAAATTATTTAGTATATTTAATTTTTTTTTTCCCCTTTTTGGTAGCGATAGAATTATAATGAGTATTCTTCCTGTTCAATCATAAGAAAGATTTATAAATTGTCTCATTTTTAAATTTATAATGTTAATGTTGAACATGTAAGCCTTTTCTTAGTTCGTGAATTTTTATATTATTGTTATGTTATTATATTTAGTTGGACCTTTGATTTTGATTTCTAATTTATTAAAATCTTAAATATCTTATTTATATGTTTTGAGTTCAAAATGTTTATTTGATTTTCATGTATTTTGAATTTAACATTTTTTATTCATTAGGTTACGAAGAACTAACCCAAAACAACAATGTCAGAACAACATAATTAAATTTGAAAGATTTCAAAAAATTATTAATAAATATATTAGTATATATCTACATTATCTTTCTCAATGTTTTATTCTAATTTATTCTCAAATTTACTTTAATAATAAATGTCTTATTATCTTTGTAGGAAGAAAATAAATTCGATAAACATAGGAAACAATTAACCTCAGTTGGATCCATCAAAATTTTATGCTTTTCAATTATTTCAAATATCGAAAAAAAAAGATTGCTATTGATTTTATATGTATTTGTGACATTAGCCTAAAATAAGATATGAGTTATATATTATATATAGTTTTGGTCATTAATTATTTTATTTAATTTCATGTTAGATATTGTTATTTAACTTATAAAATCTAAGTTCATTTGTTCTTAATATTTTCATAAACAAAAATTGATGTTCTACAAATTTTTAGCCGGCCGTACATCGCACGTGTTTTAGAGCTAGTTGTACTAAAATAAAAAAGAAGAAATTTTTTTTTTCTATAACAATTGCAAAAGAGATGAAGGGTCAAACTTCCGACCTTAAAGATGAGGATCAAACTATCCGACTTTAAGATGATAATTAATATTTTATCTACTTATTTAAATTATATTAATTTTCGACTTAATGAAGTATATGTATTTTTAAAAAAATATATTTTTTAATTAATCGAGAATGAAAAATCGAACCTTTGAGATTAAAGAAGGAAGCACGTGCCAATCATGCTAACTTTGGCTAGAAGAATGTAATAAACATTTAATTAATAATGTGGTATGTAAGGTCGTGAGGTGGTGGTGTGAAATGCCAAAAAGATTAAGCATTTAATTACAAAACAAAAACTTGCTTCTCGCCTGTCCTTCGAACTGTTCTTCCCAATTTTTATCTTATCTCTCTCTTCGTTTTCATAATCATCTATTTTGAAACTTATCTTTCTCCACCAAATCTCTGTTTGTTTGTATTCTCCACAAGCTTTTCTTGGGGACACTTTTGATTTCCGATGGAAGTAAGCACTAAATTAAACTCTGTCATTTTCTTCTAAATTTTACTTTTTCATTCTCTCTTCTTATGTCACTCATTAGCTTTCTCTTTTTAATTTCATGAAATGGGTATCTGCTAATGAAATTCATTCGGGCTTTTTAGTTGAAAAATGATGGGAAATTTTGATATTGCCTCGTTTTTTCTGATTATTCTCTTTGATTTTGTATGTTTTCCCCATTTTCTTTAATCTTCTGAGTGTCCTTTCGTTTTTTGCATCTCTGTGATTGGGGGTTTTGAATGAATTATGTTCCTGGGTTCTTTAATGGGGTTTTAATTTTCTCCGTTGATTGTTCCTCTGTCGAGGAAGTTTTGGTTTCGCATTGCGATTGAAGTTTTTCGTTTCGAGGGGTTAATTCCACGGCCATAATTGTATGTTTTGTTGTTTTTATTCTAAAATTTTGTATGCTCCTTTTTTCATATTTGACGATTGTTCATTGGAATTATGTTCGAGCCATTTTGGTTAATGGGTTGATCAGAATTTTGAATTTGTATCGGTACGTTACTGGGGAATTATAAGTATGTTTCTTTCCCTTTCAACTCAGGTCTAAATTTTGGAAGCTGCTGGATTTTCTTATTGTAAGTTGCCAAAAATGGAAGTCCGTTTGGATTTCTTGGATTTGCTTCAACCCGACATGTCGAGAAAGATTTTAATGTGCTTGGATGATATTTCTGATATTGTCCGTGCGAGTGCCGTCTCACGATGTTGGCAACATTTGGGTGAGTACAAGAGTTGGAAGTCCATCTCAACTTTCAGTTTTGATTAAAATGTAGATGTAATGTATTCATGATATTATTGGCAGATCCATGTAACATATGATTTAGTTCAGATATGTGGAGTGATCAAGGAAAAGTAAATAATAATGAGAAGAAGTTTGAGTGATGGAAATAACCCAATAGAAATGAGATTTTTGAAGAAGGTTTGATTCAGAACGATGCGGAGAAGAAAGAGATAGAGGAAACCTTGTACTTTCATTCTATTGACAGGCTTTACGTTTTACTTTATGCAGTGATAGAACACGGTCTATCGAAGCAGCTCTGCTTTAGATCATTCCCTCATTTGTCTAGAGTAGCTTCGATTGTTGAAGTAGACAACTCGGAAGTGAATGGGAACAAAGAAGGAGCATGTAGTAGTTCAAGAGATTCCAAATCTGTGCAGAGGGATCACAGAGTTTATGCTTTTCTTGCACATGCTTCTACATCATTTCTTTTGAGAAGTTGCATTTCAGAGGCAATTATTGCTTCTAGCACTGATAATGATCCTGTGGAAAGCATTGATAACACCTTGGACGCAAGAAATCTCGTTGCTAGGAGAGCTTCGTATTGGTCAAGTAAAGGACAGTTTAAACCTGATGTACCCGAGACGCTGATATACAAATTGGTCTCCGATTTATGTGTTGTAACTGAAATTAATATACGACCTTTCCAAGGTGTTTCCCTGGATACTTTTCCTTTTCGTTTTTTTCAAATTTGATCCCAAACTTCACACTAAGACAATGAGATTTTTGAAAGAAGTTTGATTCAGAACGATGCGGAAGAAAGAGATAGAGGAAACCTTGTACTTAGGGATACATTGCTATCTATCGGATAAACTAAGGAAGTATGCGCGCCAGTCGACTTATAGCGACGCTTCATCTTTACGTTTGTACTTTATAATGTCAGTGATAAATATACAAAGTGTGCCAAAGAAAGAATACTATCCGGCGATAGCTCGTAGGTGGAGGGTTAGCTGAGGGCACGGCAGCTGTCCGCTGGCTTTAGGAAGCTCCTGAGGCTTGTGAGCGAGCGCTTGTGACCCTCAATGTTGGGGCTGCATGAACCAGTACTTCAAGTACGTAGACATGCTCATTTGAGAGGAGTAGGAGTGCGTGAGAATTAGGGGCTAGTACCTGGGCGCAGCCAACAAGCGCGAGCAGGTTGGGCGTCGGCGGGAGCAGCGCCGAATGGGCCCGACAAACTCAGGAACGAGCTAGAGGCGGTTGGAGACGCAGTGGGGGTCACGTGCATCGCTCATCCAATAACTCGAGATTACCTAGAAATTCATGATGTCATGATATGGGTGGGTCTAGTGGAGAGAACGCGTCGATATTTAGTTGCCGTGCTAGAAGGGCCTCTGGCTACTTGGCCATGATAAGGAGCCACGTCCTAACTAGGGCGGGCGGATTGGGTTGAGTGTCTACTCGTGGGGGCGGACTGGGTGCCCCATGAGAATATGTTGCTATCACGTTCGGACCGAAACGAATGCACAGATTAATTGGCAGTCGTGAGGCGAGTCTGGGCGTGGGGGGAGCATAAGTCAGCAATGGGGTCTTAATGTTAGTGCTGTGGAAAGCATTGGAGATGGAGCGGCCCAGTCCGGGGCCTTTGCGGCACAGCGCAAGAAATTACTCGTGTATTGCTGAGGCCCGGCTTAGCTCAAGGATTGGTATGCGAGCGTAGTATGGTCAAGGTGAGGAGAGCAGACGTTGCTCAGAAGTATCCTGACTAAGATATAATATACTCCTCGATGTTAGATGTACCTCAATGCTCTGGATAGGGGGCAGTGGGGTAGTTATACCCAGTTGGGGCGCACGAGACTAGTCGTCAGAGTCTGAGGTAATTGATGTTGTGAACTTGAATCGTTAATATATGACTAGAAGGGGAGCCATGTAGGTCAATATACTAACGCACCAGTTAGAGTTTTTTTGTAGTATAGTGCCACTTGTGGGAGCCGCATCCCTGCGCAACGAGGCGTGATTTGACCGCCCCTGGTATTAGGCAATTAGATCACCCTATATTTCGTCAGCTCAGTTGCTACATGTATCCCAATTATAGCATTAGGTGATCTCTTTAAGCCCGCCCTAAACCATACCTCTCAATCCGAGAGTTCTTCGTCGCTTAATATTCAAATTATCATCTCCTCAAAACCATCTATCGCAAGACACCAAATTGAGATATCTGGTTAATATCTCTATTTTCTGAATATAGCACATCAGTGTACCCTATGGAGTGCGTTGCATGCCGATCTGATTTGCTCTGTCTTTCATGCCTACTCACTATTGCCTTATGTTTGCTTAATAGCCATTCTGCTTAAGGCTCAACACTATCTATTGGAAACTTGAAGTAATAAATAGGGTTGCAATGTGAGGACGAAATTGGAGCCGAGCGAAGCGTGTACTTAGAAATTTCTCAGTGGGCACTTCTGTGCTTAGCCAAGCGTCTAGCCGCAATGACAAAATATTCATAGATGTACGTTCAACTTTCGTCACATATATTGTGTATTCTATTTCTCATATAGCGGATAGGAGAGAATTGAGCAGGCGATGATAATAGACCGCGGAGTTGTCGAATTAGTTGGAACAGTGAGGCATTGAGCACTGAGCCATATCAGTATCACACTGAAGATATTTGCAGTGATTCATATCCTTCAGTCGGGCGTTCGCTCGAGTCATGCGTGGGCCATTTCGCACGCAAAGCGACGCCATTCCTAATATAACTTATTATGCATGTATATCCATATGAGTGAGCGTTATAAAATGAAATGCTAATGAGCAGTAAGCCATACAATCATAGGCTTAGAGTGGGAGCTGAGTGGATGGTCGGCTATGCTAACATGCCCATCTATGCCCTTCAACACGGGTAGGATCGGCATGAGCGAGATTAATTTTCTGGGAGGTGCGCCTATATATTGATAATTGAGCTACAGAGTACGAGTGTGACTCGCTTGTTAAGTTATTACTATGGGTTTGGACCGCGATCGTGTCATGGAGGCTCGTAGATCTGGAAGGCGATGTGTCGTGGCCGCGACACTCAGGTGCACTCAGATACCATATTGACAACCTCTAATATCTATGGATGTCAGACGATTAAGGTCGAGCTAATAGATTCACTTCGTAGATGCATGACTTAAGATAATGTGGTGCTTCTATCTAAGAAAAGCTCTGACAGTCTGGCACCCATAGACTGATCACAATGTTCGCTACAATATTCCCTATTCCCAAGAACGATAAGATCGTGTCGCGCGCACTTCCATGACCTTTATCATGCTATTGGGAGCCGCGTTTGTTCTTAGGAGGATCAACAGTTATTTTTAATGGTTAATGGTATGTTCAATACTACTATGTGAGTATAGTAGTGTTCCAAGGATGTACAGGTAATCATTAATCCAGCCTAAGTTATTTCCATATTATTGCAGCATAACACCACATGTCCATCCTTGTAAGCGAGAGTCACTGTGACAAGCCTTATATCTAGGCATTAGTTTTTATGCGGCCGCAACCTCTCCTAACATTCCTACCTTACCCTCCTTTAGCTTTCCGTTTGTTCTCTTGTCGCTCGGTCTAGAGCTCCCCCATAATTTATAATTTTGTTTTTGGTTTGTTTTCACTAATTGCAGTTTACTCTGGAAGTCAATTGAATTTTGAATTAATTCTTCTAATCACTAGATTTCCAACGAGCTTTCATTCGTCAGTTCCCTGTATCACCAAGATTGTATGTAAGGGAAAAAAAGCCTATCGTAGACTACATGATTACAAGAATGTGTTTTTGTTTGATTTCACGGTTGAACATGGTTAAAATCTATGAAATTGTAGACATGATAATTTATAGTTTCATAATTTTTATGGGAATTTCCGTTCCTCGTGTTTTTGGATTATTTGGAACAGTTTCTGTAACTGACTGGTGCAAATGACATCTTACTTAACAGACGAATATTACTTGCAGAAAGTTCAACTTCCTGAACCTGTTTCTTTGGCATAGGAGGCTATTTTGCAAATTGAGGCTCTTGGCAGGGTACAAAACAATAGAAACAGATGCTGTTGTTCTAAAATATGGTTTTGTTATGCTCGTAGTATAAAATATAAATTTTCCCTTTCTGAGCTGCTCGTCGTTTTGGCATATGCTCTTGCAATATACACATCAATCATCATCGACTGCCGGGGGGGTGGCGATGGGGGGGGGAGGGAATGAAACAAAAGAAACGCATTCTTTCTG
>NW_024064864.1:0-22530 GCF_009727055.1 Benincasa hispida | reverse complement strand
AAAGTCTTTTCACCTTCTACATTGTTTGGTTATTTGATGATGTCTATTTTCTTGTCCAGCATTTTTTCAATTAGGTTCACCTATATACTCAGCAAAAGCTGTGCGTTTTCGATTTGGTCACTTAAAACATGTCATGGATCATAGAGTGATCTGGTTGGGGAGTCACACTGTGGATCTGCAAAAGAAATATTTATATGGACGTATACTTCTCAGAATATCCAATGGCTCAGGTACGCCTAAGTCTATGCTTTGCAAATGCATTGTGTTCTCTTATTGTCAAATTCCATTTCCTTTTCAAAGTGCCTGTCGCTCTGCTATTGGAGCGTTTGTTATATTTTAGTTGGGTCAATCACCTAGGGTTAGAGTTTCAGGTTCTAGTAATTTATGCAGCATAACACCATGTCTGTGATCTTGAACCTTATCTGGCATTAGTTTTTCAATTTACAATGAAATTATGTTTTTTATTACATATCAGTAATTGATATCTTCTATCAGTTTCCAGCTTTCATCAGCTATCAGATTGTTAGGGCTCTGATTCTACATATTACAAGAATGATGTTTTGTTTGAGTCATGAAACCATCTTTGGATCAAGCGCAGTACGACTATCAAAAGGTTTTAGTTCTCTCTCCTGCCAGACTTCCCAAACAGCCATTTCATTTGTTTGCACAATTTCATAGCACATTTCCTTTTAGCTTGAAAGAGTTACCAAAAAAAAGCTGCCCCAACAATGTTACATCAGAAGGGCCAAACCAGAAAATATTGAAATAACAATTAATTTTGAGTTCTCCCTTTTTGTGGCAAAATAGACAGCAAGTTAGAAATTTTGAAGATTAGGATTTCTCTTTCAATGCAGATGTCATGTGTTAGTACTTCCCAGGGCTAGGCACTAAAGACTTTTCAAAGCACTCCTTTACTCAAAATGGATTTGGACGATCTTTAATGGAGAAGAAACACCCATGACAGTGAAAATAAAAGTACTTCACAAAAATTCTACTGATAATAACATCTTGGTAATTGATATTTTGGTGACATCTTAGCAGTTTAGGATATAAAACATGGTGGAAACATCATGACGTTTCCTGTCATAAAAGGACTAAAAGTTGAGAATTCTCCAAGAATAAGCGTACAACCCGATTCCGAACAAACTTTCACCAGAGCCTTTTTATCAGGGGAGAATTGAAATATCAAGCACAAGGTTTTTAGGAGAGCTATCCCCTGCCCAATTGTCATTCCAAAACTCATCTATAGACTTGAGGCCTAAATTGTGTGGTGATGAAACTTCAACCTACCCCACCAATATCCTTTCCTTAAATACTAGCAACAATTGAGTGCCTGTGCCACAGATTTCTTTCCAGAAGAAACGTGTAGAACCACTTGGAGACCAAACCACTATTCTTCCAAGATTTTCCACCCCAAGGGTATCGACCACCTTTATGATTAGTAACTTTCTTCTACTCTACAAGTTTATATGGTCTTATTAGTAGAATTTTTGTGAAGTAACCATGACTCTCTTAAGCGGCTTCTCCAACTCTTCAACCCCAAAAATGGCCTTCTTGGCCTTCAAATTAGATTACAATTTTTTTTTCTTCAACATTTCATCTTTTTGGGGTTTGAAACTAGCACCTCGAAACAGCATTCCAGGGATTCACCTTTTTAGTGTTACCTCCAAAACCAAACCAAGATAATTCCCAAGGGCCAATTACCAATTGTGCTACTGACTTCGCTTCATACAATGCTGATACGAGCAATAATAATTTCTACAATAATTTTGGGTGATTGATGCAAACTCCTTACGTGATGAACTATTAAGTTCTATCTAGGCTGCCTATTTCTGGATGAATGTGCTTGAAGTCATTAAGTTGTTAGTAACCTTGCTGTTATCTGGTCTTTTACATTTGATGAAGACAAACATATTCATCTGTAAAATGAGACATTCATTCTGGATAGCCTGTGGTAATTGTAATACGCGATGAATTCCCAACTACAATATGGAAGCTCTGGTTTCTTTACATGAGATGTCGTTGGCAAGGAGAGCAATTTCCAACTCACCATGCTATCTAATACTTTTGTATGCAGTATTAAGACAGTATGTTGCACCTTCCTCTGATGATGTCTTAACAACTCGTGTTTCCCCTGCAGTGTTTCTCATGTTCAAGTTATCGGGCGATCATTATCACCTGAATTTGATATCGAAATTCTTGAACCCTCGTGGCAGTTTATTTTAAAATGTAACCGTCAGGCGCAGAGTTTTAACAAATTAAGCATGCTTGACAATGAGCCACGCACAATCCTTCCCACGTATTTGGGGAGACGAGTAATCGAATTGCGACAGATTGTGAATATGCTTCGGGGAAATGTAGTTCATGATGAGTATCATGCATGGGGTGAGGAAGAAGATGAATCAGATGAAGATTTTGTTGCTTGAATCAAATCTTGTCCCAGAAAAGAAAAGAGGAAGATTGTTGTTTGTAATTTTCTACCTTTGCCTTAAAACTGAATCCCAATCATCCAAAACTGACAAATAATCTGTGCATGCTATATTTTGCTGGTTTGTGTATATATGAATGTGAAAAAGCACAGCTCCTTTTTTTGTTGCTTCATAATATTGGAGTGTAGTAAATAATATGAGTAGTAATTACCCCACGCTCTAAAACAATATTTTGCTTTTTACATTTGCACTTTTTGTTACTCTCTTGGGTTCTGAATGCATCCTTAGCTGAGTTTTTGAAATAATGAATGGGAACTTGGGTCTAAATGATTTTTGTATTTGAAGGTAAATAGTAGTAGGGTTTGAACAAAATAGCTAAACATGGAAGATTTAAATTTAGTTTTTGGTTTTTTAAAATAAAGCTTTTAAAAACTACTTTTATCTATGGTTTGTTTTTAATCTACATGTTTATAATATTCAAATGTGTTTTTCTTTTCGAAACTTGACTATGAATTCAAATGTTTTAAGTATCATAAAGAAATTGATTAAAGAAGATAAGTATAATATTATCAAAGGAGGAAGTAGTAGATGTTTTATTACATAAGGGGTGTTTGATCCCCAATTTGGGTTGGGTTGGGTGGGTAAAAAAAATCTACTTACCATTTGGTTCACCAATTATTAAAGAGGTTTATTATTTCGTTATTCACGTTAACTCACATTTCTCACTTCGTTATTCGCATCACTTTCCCAATTACTATCCTCCTATAATAAATATCAATTCAACTCTACTCCGTGTGCTAAACGTCTCCTAAGAAACTTGAATTACCTGAAAAATTATGATAGGTTCAACATTTTTAAAGCTTAGACAAATTTAGTTGGCTTAAAATGAAATGCATGTCTAATAAGAATATAATATTCAATTTTGCATCAAATATATTCATGAATTTTTTTAAAACTCAAAACTTCACTTTCATAGATACAAAATCGAAAGTTAATAGACCTATTATAAAATTATTTGCATCTTCTGTTCTCATCTTCACTACAAATCTACAAGCAAGAGTTAAACTTTATAATCTCACCATGAATTTCATTTATATATCTACAAGACCTTATAATACACACAACCAATTACAAACGTTCATGATGAAAAAGAAAAAACTATATATAATAGATATATAAATATTTCAGGTTCACCTTAAAGTCAGTGAATGCAGCAAGGTACTACAGTAAATATCTCTGTTTTTTTTTTTACACGTTAAAATAATTATTTAAATGACATTCATGCTCTTGAGTAGCAAGGAGTTTCTTTCTTTAAGAGGCCTTGGACTTTGGTGCTGATGGAAGCAACTGCATCTCACAAACATAAAATATAATAATACAACAAATCTAAGCATTCCCATTGGAGAACAGCCAGTTTCACACATATAGAAATTCTTACATGATCGAATGATAAATGAACCATGTTAGTTTATATCTCATTTTAATTCTTCGACTTTCAAAATCTGTTCTAAACTTTAGAAGTATCTATACTAGTTATTTAACTTTAAGTTTGTTATATTTTGACCATGAACTTTCAAAATATCTATACTAACATCTAAACTTTTGAAAAACAATCATCTAGGTCCTTGCTTCAATCCATTTTCCCTAATGTTCATTTCGAACTTATTTGGCTTAAAATCATACTCACATTAACATACTGCTACATATACTAAAAGCTACCTCATTAGTTTGTTAAAATTAAAACAAAAGCAAGGACCACAATAGTTCTTTTCTAAACCAAAAAAAAAAGTTTTAGAGATGAAAACAGACATTAAAACTTGAAAGCTAGAGATTAAAAAAGTTGTGGGGCTAAAATAGAATAAACTTGGGAATTTATGGACCAAAATCCTCAGTTTTCACATTTATTCAACTTTGATCCTAAAGTTTCAAATATTTAAATCCATTTTAGTTTTTTATCATTAACATTTAGTAAACTCCTTTTTCTAAAAACAAATCTTACAACATTTATAAGCATGAATCTTCAAAAATCTAAAATATCATAGTACTGTTTTTCTCCCCATGTTTTTGTATAGATTGTTTTTAGTGTATATATAGCTGCATTTAATTTATGGTAGTGTTGAAAAGACACCAATACCATGCTGAAAAAGGAGATGTTCATGAAGAATCAGCGAGTACCTGATAACATGATATCAAAGAGGTGGCAAATCCAAATGCTCCAGTGACGCGAGGAGTTATTTTCTTAGGTGCCAACTGAAGTAGTCCAATTGCAACAACAACATCCATGGCGGCTTTAATCAGTGCAAGGGACCGCTCGTTCGATTGCTTGACCTTTGCGCAGTATTTCTCATCCTAGATTCATTCAATACACCAAAAAAAACAGTACAATTAAAAGGGTGTTCCAAGAAGGAAACAGTAAAATATTAGTTAATTGTTGAGAGGGATAAGCAAACCTACTTCATATTTATTCCTATTCTTAAGATCCTTCTCCAGCTTTTTTCTTGCTGAGGAAAGCCTCCCAAGCTCTCCAAGCTAAAACATGAAGGACAGACAAAGGATATCAATTGCATCATGTGGAAGAGAGAGTTCAATTCATTTACAGATTGGAAAACACTGACCTCAACCAATGTGGAACAGATTGATGAACCCATCCAACAAAAGAGTGATATCCGGCCAATCAGCTCCGCGCGTTCTTTGTTCTTTTAAAAAATGCAATACGTCAGTGCTGGTAATAGCCATAAAGTCAATAATCAACTGGAATTTGAGTGGTACCTTATAGATGCCCGTCCTACTGAGCCAAACAATTTGATCAAGGAATAGAAAAGTCGATAACAAAGCATTCTTGGACTGTAAGAAGCCTCGAGTTAGGATAGGAATTGAATAAGAATGCTACAAGAAGCTATCTTATAAAAGTTCATAAATGCCTACCTTCCCTAAAAGAACAAGGGGTAGAGGTGTTCCTTGGGGAGTAGGGCTGATTAGTCCATGCAGATCATTGACAAACTGCAGATGAACACCAAAATAAATAAAAATGAGTTACTTCTCTACATGGTCAAGAATGGAAAGCTAGGTATGATGCTTTGGAATGGCAGCCTACACAGTTTTTTCTTTATTGCAGCCATTAGGTTGATGAAAGCACTCTATCTATACAAGGACTAATCAAAAGGATGCTATACAAAATATGCAACAGAAGTTACAGAACAGCAACAAAACGAGCCAAATTCTTCAGCAGTATAAATATGATGAAAAGCTAACCTTGAAAAGACGAAAGACTTTGCGTGCTAAGGCAGTGGATCTATCAACATTCTGTGCTGTTCCAGGTTCTCCATTGCTCAAGAATTTAGAGCCATATTGTATAGCTCTGCATATCTTGTCTCTGGCTTCAGCCTTATTCAGATACAAAACAACAAGCGCAAGTTCTGCTCTGGTTACATCCAATGTGCTCATCTCTTAAACTTATGCACCTTCAAAGGGAAAATACAGATTTCAAATTCAGGTGGCATTTTAAGAAAGAGAAAGCTCAGTGCAAGCTATAGCATTCTAACAACTTATGTTTGACATGCAAATTTTATAAGGTACAGAAGCCCATAACAAATCTAAAGCTGGAGTGAGCTAAGTGGGAAGTAATGTACACGTCATTTGAACATGGCGGTGACCCTATGGAGTTAAGTTTCAAAAGGAACTTGGGTTCACCTAGAAAGGACTTAATATGGTCCTAATCAGGCAAGCTGGGAGAGTACACCATCGGGCTCATCTTGGGTGATATTTAGGATTAAATTGCAGTTCTACACCAGAATTGTGCAATCCTTGATTGTGGCTATTTTATATTAGTTAGTGTTAGAGTTCTAGAAGGCCTCTATGATCAAGTCACCACTTGAACTTTTCAACATCTCAAAAGGTGTTTGAGCTCGTTCATAAAGTGCACCTCAAAATAAGATTTGAACAGGACTAGAGGTGTTCCCAAAGTTGGTCTCAGATGAGGTTCAAGATTGGTCATGCTTTTCTCCAAACAATTGGAGCTTTTGGAAGGATTGTTTTGTCTAGCCAATAGTTGAAAGTGATCGTCTGCTACTCTTTTTTTCCTTGAGCCTGGGAGTTCAGAGGATAATGAAACATCTTCATTGCCAGTTTGCCGCTCTTCACTAAAATAAACAATTCAAGTGTATATATATTTGCAGTGGAGTTATCCTATATGATATATTGAACATTATATGCTAGAAAATTTGTTTCAAGGATTTTGAAATGATTGGAAATAGTCGCCACACTGCATCTTACAATTTTACACCGTTGAATATATAAGAGAGAAATTATAAAGTTACTATGTATCTTTATCGGATAGTTATTAGGAGCATACTAATTTTTGAATTCACATCTATGTTAGACAGCAGTATTACGGTGGAATTGAGAAACGAAAAAAAAGGGAAAGGGAAAGAAACAACAACAGGAATAGGACATGGCAGCAGCCCATTCCGCTTCAACAAGCAAAGAATTGAAACTCCGAACCAAAAAGCAAAACAACAAATGTAAGTTCATTCACAGTGAGGATGGTTTTGGCTTCCATAAACCTCTCTTTCCAGCTTAACCAGAAGCAAATTATGTGAAAAGAATTCAACCATCCATCATTTTTTTCTCCTCAAACTCATAAGAAACAAAGAAATCTAACCATCCTACAACAATCGGACAGCGTCTTGGCCAGAACAACAACAACAACAACACAAAAACTAAGGAATGAAAGAGGATTGCCTCAAAATACCCACTAAGAAAACTCCCACCCAATGAAGAAAAACACCCACAAGAACATGAAAGAAAACAGAACAACCACCATGCTTAAATTGAAAACAACCCATCTGGGTCTCCAATACCTGAACAGATAATCACAGAAATGGGACTCTAAATCAGATATAACTACAAAGAAAAAGCTGAGAATAATAAATTTTACAATATTTGTGAATTCTTCTTCGTTTCCTGTGCTCTGTATTGCTAAGGGTGGGATTTGAGGCTCTCAGTAACAGCAGCAGCTTCCGTGTTCCTGCTAATGGAAGATGATGATAAAGAGAGAGTGATAAGGGCGTGATTGGTTCTCTTCCATCGGAGACATGCGAACAAAAATATCGCAACCCTTTTGGCAGCTATCCACATAACCGCCATGTCAGCTAGAAAAACTTGAAAATAATATAGCATTTAACGACATCTCACAATATAGATCGAAAGACTAGACATTATCATAGTACTAAAAATAAAAATTCGAGCGAAAATTTTCAGTACTGTAGTCATATTGATACTATTTTCATTGATTGATTGTCAAGGCAATATTTTTTTTTAGAAGTAAAATGAATCACTACTATTAAAAATTATTTATAAATATAAAATCTTAATGAAGAGGAGCACTATCTCATTTTCGTAGTACTATAATTTTTTTAAAAAAAATTATTTGATGAACTTGAAGTTGTTGCAATGTGGCTATCTCGTAAGAGCTCTTAAAAGTAGATTCAATAATCTGTATGATCCTTGATAATTAATAGATATAAATTTAAGGTACTTTTCTCTTTGCATTCAACTGTGAAAAAAAATGTCAATCACGTTGTAATGGTTTCGTTTTGCTAAATGATATTTTATTTGTTAAAAGATCATAGAGGGATTATTTTGACTTTTTTGAATTTTAGTTATCAATGATACAGTTAAAAAAAAACATTTTTGTCATGCTAAGAAGTGAGGTAATTAAACTTCTAATTTCGAAGTTGAAGGTGCAAACTTTGTGCTTGTTGTAATAAACTAACTTAATAATATAAGATATCACTTAAATAGTCTTAATTAAAGTAGAAAGGTGTAGAAACTTTCATCATTAAAATAATAATTATAGCTATTTATTGTCCACTACATTTTTAAAATAAAATAAATTAAACCAACAAGAAACTAGATACAAAGAATGTTCTCCAATAAAATAAAGGACACTCTCTCTCAAACCAATCACCAAAAAAAACCCTTCAAACCCCTCACTAAGAAGAGACGACCTACAAAAGAAATTGCAATGAAACCGAACCTCCACCGGTGTAAGGACCTGAGTAATCCTATTACAAAAAGAAAACCCCTTGAAGTCGAAGAGAAGAATATCCTCAACAAGACAATGTTAAGTGTAACGATAATTAAAAATTTATTTTATAATGTGTATACATGGAAGTATATACTACAAAATTACCTTCTTTTTGTTTTGTTTTTTTGGGACGGTATACAAAAATTATTTGTTTTTATGTGTACTGTTAGAGAGAGAGAGAGAGATTTTATCAAAAGTTTTGGAACATATGCTGCAGGTGCAGGTGAAATTCTGCAGAAACCTTGTGAAAACAACCTTTTTCAGCCTTCAGATTTGATCCCACATTCAATTTGTCCTTTTTGACCTTTAAAAAAAAAGTAAATAAAAGCAAACTCTTTAAATATCCATAACTTGTCAGCTTCCTCAGAAAGAGCATTTCTAATATAATTTATTGGATCCAAATAAATACAGATAGAAATCCAGAGTTTGTTCTTGAAATTCATCACAAAATGTACCAACAGAAAATAGAGAAGAGATAAGAGGGTTCTTGATGCCAATTGTTCAGTCAGATCCTCAAAAACAAGGAAACCGGTTTGCTCTTTTCGATCATACTCGAATATATACATTCCGCAACGATTAGAACAGTGAAGATCAACAAAAATAACTTGAGCATTTGATCTAGAGCATATGACGTAACGCCTCCGCTTTTTGTTTATTTCCTGCTGAAAATACTCAAGTTCCCTCTTTCCAATCTCTCTAATAGCTTCTTAGCACTAGGAACCTCCATTTCTACAAGTTTCTTGAGATACCCAATTGCTCCATGTGAAATCATCAGCTTCTTGCATTTCTTGCTCAAAGCAAGATTTACAAGACAGGCAACTGCATATTTCTTTGCTGTGTTATGAGGACTTGAGTCAAGCAACATTACAAGATTTGGAACACTGTTCTCATCCTTCTTCACATCATTGCAATTTTGGGACAGTGTCATCAAGCTTGCGATTGCTTGCGCCGCCACTTCCCGGACACTGTTTGACTTCGCCTCAAGCAGCTTAACTAGTGGAGGAATGAACCCCGCTTCCCCGATTATCTTTTTCATCTCCGGTGAGCTGCTAACCACGCAGATTGCTGATGCAGCTGCCTGCTGAGCACCTAACAATCCTCCTCTAAGTACACGCAGTAAACACGGAAGAACACCAAGAGATGTTACAGCTTCGGTCGGAACTAAGCTGAGTAGATTTCTCACTGCTCCAATAGCTGATTCCTGGGCGAGTGTGCCATCAATGTAAACCAATAGACTTTGTATGCCACCTTCTGAAATCACAGAGTTCCTTAGATTTTCACTGCCTGCAGTGAGATTCTGCAAGCACTCGGCTGCGTAAGCTTTTGATTCTAAGAGAATTCCGCTCCCAAGGAGATTTATCATTACTGGAATGATTCCTTCTTCGGCTAGAGATTGCCTAACCTCAGGAATGGTTGACATGTTCTTCAAAGTGCATGCAGCTGCCGCCTGCACCACAGAATTGCTTGTTCGGCAGATCTCGAGCAGTGGCTGAGCTCCTCCATGGCCAACAATTTCACGGGCAGTTTCAGCTGATATTGATAGCATTTGGAGGGAAATTGCAGCCTTTTCTTTACAAAGAGCACTGCCAGACTCAACAAGCCGTATGAGAGGTGGCAGAACACCCTCCGAAATTAGCCATTTTTCACAATTCTGTGATTCCACAATTGAGCAAATTGCCATTGCTGCTTTCTCACGAATGAAGGGAGATGTTGCAGCAAGCAACTGGATTAGAGCAGAAATGTTATTACGTCCTAAGACGGCCAAGACGGTCTTTTCATCCTCTTTCATGACCTTGACAAGGCTATCAAGAGCTCTGTGTTTGGCCTCCAAGTGCCCAATCTGAAGCCGGGCAAGCAATTCCCTCACATTTTTATGGTCGGTAGACTCAGGTTCAGTCAAAGTACCAGTTACAGATAGGGGCAAAGTGGCTTCACTTAGCACTCCTGTCTTGATCAAATGGCCACAGTCTCGCAAGTTTAAATCCAACTTCCCAGACAAAGAGTCAAGATCGTTCTGCATTCTAAGCTTCCCCTCGTATTTTTCCTGCACGCAGATATCTGCCAATTCAATTACTTCTTCCAACGTTTTCGAGACAGCTTGCAATTGCTCCTTACAGAGAGCATTCCTGGAGAAAAAGGGGTGGCTAGACAAATCCGATAAACGTGATGGGATCTGCTCCATCTTGATAATAATCATCTTCCATCTACCGGGAAACACTTTGACCTCCCTAGCCTTTTGTAGTGCCAGTGGAACCAGCTCATGTGCATGTAACAACCAATCTTCAGTCAACTGACAGTCTCCAGGACGTCCCTTCATACTATCTTCTACCATGATTCTCCAATTGGATATGAATTGAGCAGTACAGGGCTAAAGTATTAGGACAAATTCAGACAAAACAGTGCGGTTTAAGCAATGACCCAAAGGACAAAAAGGCAAAATACAACAATATTCGCATAGAAAGGCATTGCAGCAGTTGCAATATAAAAACAAAACCTGTAGTTGAGGGTTAAAGAAATGCCATGAAGAAAATTCGAATAGGCACATAGTAAGAATTTCGAGAATCTTGTATGATCAAATAAAAGCTCAAAAACTGGGCTGAAAACAATGAACAGACAACCAAAAAACACAACAATAGAGTAATGTATAGCTGCCGCATGGGTAATCCCATCTTCTCCCTATCCATATAAAAGTTTTACTATAAATAAAGAAGGTAGGTGACTGAAAGGGAAAGCAATTTGGCTAACCAGCACCAGAGCCGTCCAATAAAGAAGTCAGCATTTAAGACACAACCCTTAAACATTAGAAAAACAAAGGACTTGAAGAAACAACAGGACCATTCAGGTTGTCTAGATCTGAGGCATAGTTTCATTCGTCGACCAGGAAGATGTCCTGTTTAGCAAGTTATTTTTGCCATTTGGTCCCCATCCATAGTTAATGCCTCAAATTACATAGAAAGAAGGAGATGAGTTGGAGGAGTCTATCTTAGCTGTATTATCCATTTTCATTCCCATTTTATATCATATGGAAACTAGCGGATTTTGGCTTGAAAGAGAGACTTCACTTTGAAGATAATACAATGTTTGGACTTTTTACTTTCTTTAATGAACAAATTTGTAGGAATCTTGAGTTGTTTTTAATGAAAAAATAAAGTTGCTTTCTTTTCAAATGGGTCCAGCCAGAAGTATACCTTGAACTGATCTGATTTGCTTTAGAAATAGAAGATCTCCAGCATGATTAACAAAAACAGCCACCAAATACTTTCCCCTTCCCTAGTCTTTCAGCTTCTCCTTTACCTGTAAGGAACACGTCGAAGCCCATCAAAACCCAGATAAACAAACATCCAGCCACAGAAGCAAAAACTTAGTTATACACAATAGAAAAGACCAAAAAGGTAAGAGATCCCAATTTCTTTACTAAGTAAAAAGCAAGCACAAGGGAAATTTGAAGGGCAAACCTTCAAGATTCAGAAACTATACACTTTTTCTTCAAGAAAAGAAACCCAACCCCAACTCAAACTTCTCTCTCTCAAAGCAAAGAGTGAGAAATGAGCTACTGACTAAAAACCAGACCAGACCCTGAATTTTTCCTCTGTTTGTAGTGACCTAAAAATGGTTTGAACAGCAGTGATTGAGAGAGAGGGCTTGAATCACTTGATCTTGAAGACCCATTGCTCTAATTTAAAAGGGGGAACTGACCCAATAAACAAATTCACAGAATCAAGAAAACCCAGAAGCCAAATTGGTTCTTGATTTGGGGAAATGGGATGAAAACGGTCGAAAAATCATCACTCTAGAAGAGGACGAAGCTATGAACAGAAAAAGAAGGAAAGGACACAGAAACAGAGGATTGAGAAACCGAAGTTTGAAAAAATTGGAAGAAGTACCAGAGCTTTTTTTAACAGAAATAGACATGAAAAAGGACAATCGCATTCAAAAATCAAATTTCTTCGAAGCTCACAAGTCACAGCAATTTTTTTCTCTCTCTGGTAGGAGAAAAAATGTCAGCCCCACTGTCGCGTCGCTTTGAGATTCTGCTTGATAAACAAATAATTTAACTAAGGGATTGTTATGAAGAAGAGGCCAAGATGAGATGTTTGAATGAACAGGAGCGTGAATATTTTTTATATTTTTGTCCCCAATTTTCTAAGGCCGCAAATGAAATAAAATAACACACACAAAATTTATATTAAATTTAAATAAATTATTGATTTGATTGTTTAGATTATTTTAAAATATTATTTTTTAAATTTAAACAAGAAGATGTAACATTTTTTAAGAAAAAATAAGATAAAATACTGATATTTGTTATAAAAAAAAAAAACAAATAATAAAAGATCGTAAATTAAAGATGCGATCTAATTTCTTCATACACCTCGTCACTCCAATGTGTGATCTATTCTAAATTTAAAACTTGGAAGAGATTGAAATTTGGAGATCGAAATGGTAAAATAAAGAAAAAGGGGTTGACTAAGAAGTTTTGAATTTAAATCAAATGCTTTTTAAATTTGAATCAAATCTTTTATAAATTTAAATTAAATAATTTTGTAATCATATAAAAATAAAAAGGAACATCAGCATGTTCTAAATTCAAATTTCTTGTTCTACAAATTTCAATTTGAAAGTTTTGAGTTTAGAATAGATGGCACTTCGACGAGGTGTATTGTAAAACATATTTTTTTTTTTATTTCAAGATAAGTGCGAGCTTTTTGCTTTTTTTTTTTTTAATAAAAAGGTTATTCTTTTGAAATGAGATATTCTTTAAAACTACCATTTTTCTCTAATAAGTTTAAAAGCTTCAACTTTTCCAAATTCCAGTTTTAAAAAATAAATCATTTTCAATAACTTTTTACTTTTTATTTAAAGTAAAATATTAGAGGGAAAATAAAAGAAGTGGAATTAAAGAGAAGGCAAAAAAAATTGTTCGACCACGATTGGCGGTGGACAAGAAACAAACTCAATGTAACCTTAATCAAATCTCATATAGAGTTTATAAAAAGTTAGTCTATCAACAAAATCAAATTTTTTTTTTTTTTTGTTAAATAATAACTTAGTTTTTATAGTTTATAAATACATTTAATTTTTTGTCAATATATCAATACACATGTATTATAAACTTCATTAGGTCTTTAAAAACACATTTATCATAAAGACTAAATTGCTACATACTAAAATTTAGAAACTAACATACTATCGATGTTTGTTGTTTGAAGATGAACAATTATGTATAGTATTGTGTGTAAGTGTCTTTGAGTTTATGGTTGGATTTGAGTATTTACTCTCGTATTTTCTAAGAATCAAAGTATTCTTATAGCTAGTTTAATATATTTTAACAATAATTTAAGTATTATTTTAGCTAAATTTAAGAGTTTTTCTCATTTCATTTAGTTCAAAAATCGTGAGATAAAGGATTGAACTATTAATTTTTAGAATAATATTTGTGTTTTATTTACCTAAACTGTGTTTAAATCAACTTAATTTAGCATGTGTAATACTCATTATTAATATAGTTGTGTTAAATAAATAGTATTGACCTTTTCATTAGGTTAAAATTAACGTTGATAAATAATGTATATTAATGAATGTTTATTTTAACACCCTTATAACACGCATGAAGCATGTGAGAAGGAAAATATGATTACTACTACTTCATCATGTTTAACATTGACTTCTAAAATTTAATTACAAATATCTATTATTTATTTATTTATTTATGATTACTACTACTTCATCATGTTTAACATTGACTTCTAAAATTTAATTACAAATATCTATTATTTATTTATTGCTAAAAGAATATTTAAGATGATATATCACATTATTTGAAAGAGCCAGAAGCTCAAAATTAGACTACAAGAATAATAATAATAAATATAAAATAAAAAATGACTAGTTGGATCATTAACCTTTAAAAAATTGTTCAGGTGGTCTATGAACTTATAATTTTGTACCTTAATATAGAATATTACAGTTAAAAATATGTAATAAATTTTCAATTTTTTTTCCACTAACATCCATTGAATTTTTAATTGTGTGTATAATAGATTTTAATTTAGTTCATTTTTTTTTTTAAATGATAATGATTCATTAGATACAAAAGTGAAAATTTTAGGGCTTCATCAAACTATATTTTTTAAATTTATTCGATAAAATGTTTTATAATTTTTTAATATTTGTTGATGAGTTTGAAAGTTATTGAATTATTAAACATTCATTTCTAATTATATGATTTATTAGACATAAAAATTTAGAGACTTTTTAAATACTTTTTTGAAAGTTGAAAATCAAATGGTAATTTAACCCATATTTTTTAAAAAAAAAAAAAAACTAAGATTAATTATGTATCCTTAATTTTAAATATAAAGTTGTTCACATATAAAAAAAAATATCAAATTATTATAGAAATAGCAAAAAAAATTAAAACGTTTCTTTTGTTATTTTATTTTTTAAAATCTCTCTTTAAATAAGTATATTTAATCATTTTTACTTTTGTTTCTTTTGTACTTGACAGTAATGGTGTTTTGCTCTCTTCTGTCTTTTTTTTTAGTAAATTGGAGATAAAAGATTGAAATAACGAACCTCGTGGTTTCTAACACATTCAGATGTCAATGAAGTTGTGTCTCGGTTTGGCAATAGTTTGTTCTTCTTAATTTTCATTGTGAGAAAAATAAATACACACACAAATTTGTCTTATACATGTGTAAATTTATTTATCTCTACGGGTATCCACAAGATTCAACTGGTAGAAATATATATATATATATTGTATGTATGTATGTATATGTAATGTTCAGATTTCAAAATGTATTTATTTATGAATCTCTCACGCCATCTAACTTTCTAATCACAAGTTGTCATCCTCCAACTTCTTAGAGATGTAATTAGAGAAGTTTGTGAATAGACTACATCACTTTATATATATATATATATATATATATTATATATATATATATATATTAAATATTATATAATTATATATATATAATATATATATTATTATTATTTTTGCTTGTATACTTTTACAAAGAAAATTACTCGAGTGCAAACATGTGTGCATTCAAATAAATTCTCACGTGACAATTCTTTTAAAAACGATTAAAAAGTAATATATTTTGTGTTAAGAGGAAGGGGAACGTGGAATTAGGTGCATACCTCGTCTACACCTAATCATGGACTCATTTTACAAATATAATTTTATAGATTTTTTTTTTCTATAATCAGTTATATATACAATAAATACAAATCACCAATTTACTTTTGTATACTTTTTTTTTAGTACAACAAATAAATACTTATGCACTTATTAATTATAATTATTGATTATAAACTTACTATGATAATTCACAGACATATATTATGATAGTGTGAAAAGATATTCATACTTCCTCAACTTATTTGTGTGTGTAAGATTTTTAAAATATTGTGGGACCCACTAACATTAATATATAGTCTACACATATTTATGAATACAAATTATCAGCATAATAAGAGAATGTGATCCTTATATAGTACTAAAAAAATTATCATTTATACACTACAACTGTATTTTTATTTTATTTTATTTTATTGTTTATATTACCTATAATCTTTTAGGTTGTTTTGGTAATGTTTATGTAAATTATATTAAATTAAATTGTGTTTAAGAGGGGAAAAAACCCCTACAGAACTGTTGAGTTTAAGATCAGGGGATAAAAAATGAACTTCAAGCTAACAATAAGATAATTTTTGAGATTATTTGAAAATATAAAGAACAATTTTAGATATCTTTCTAAAAATGATAATGAGTTTAGAAATTATAAACTAATTAAAAATCAAATAAATTATATCCAAATGGCAATTCCGTTTATTTTAACCAAAAAGAATAGTTTTTTTAAGGATAGAAAACAAACTTGGGTAAAATATCTTTTTAATTTTTAAGTTTTGGATATATTTTCTATTTTGTCCCAAGGTTTTACAAATATCACACATTGGGTCATTACGTTTTGACTTTTGTTTCAATTTAGTTCATAAATTTCAAAATGTTATAATTTTACCTTTGAGATTTGTGTTTTATTCAATTTGGTCCATAGAGTTTCAAATTTACATTTTTAACCTCAATTTTCATTAAATACTCATTTTAAATCATTTAATTGTCATTTCTATTAATTAATTAATTAAAAATATTTATAAAGTGAAATTTTGAATTTAATTTTACAGTGATAAAAAATAGTAAAACTAAATTAATTATAATTCTTTTACTGACTTGTAATTTATTAATCTAAATTAATATTAGACGACGAAAAATGAGTATTTAGTGAATGATTGAATTTAAAAGTGTAAATTTGAAAAATAGAAATCATTTGAAATAAAATTAAAATACCAAAGATAAAATTGTAATTCAAAAATTTAAAAACTTAATATGATGAAACCTAAGAACGGACTATAAACTATAGTACAAAATCTATGGACCAAAAGCTATTTTTCCTAATATATATTTTTTTGTTTGGTTTGAAGAGAGAGAGAAAAACAAAAAATAGATAAATAAATAAATATAAGAAAAAGAAAAGAAAAAAGTCATGCCTGTGAGAACTTGTAAATTGTAATCGGAGAGAGATAGAACCCACGGCTAAATTTGATTCGTCGTTTTTTAACACGTAAGATTGGGCAAATTTTGAACAATGTTTTATGGCTCCGTCATTATCAACAGATGACGTTGGCAACTTTACAACGTGTGGGGCCCATTTTTCATGAATGTGCCGTACGAGTTCTTTTACCCCACGTGTGAAAAATATATATTATATGTTTAGATCAGATTACTAGTATTTCAAATCAAAACCGAATTTAGATTTCAATAATATATTAATATGACATTTAGTCGTGGAAGGTTCTATCTTCATATATAAAATATAAAACGAAGTTTTCTATATATATATAAAACTTTTAGGAGTACGTATTTTTAGTATTTAAATGGATTCGTCATTGTCTAATATATTTTTACTTTTTAATTTTGTGTTACAAATAGATATATGGATCTTAAGAAAAATAAATTATTATTACACACAATATATTAAATTTAGAAATTTATTAGACATAAATAAAAGTTTTATTTTTTAAAAAATAACAAAGGTAAACTTCAAAAATATAACTCAAAAAATAATATTCTCGATGAAAAGATGTGAGATTATATTTTTCTAAAATATATATATTAATGTAACAGTCAGAAAATTGTAGGGGTATACATGGATTAGGTTGTGGGTGTTTTTTGGCATTAACTCGAAAATTCGAATTGGTTGGGTTGACAACCTAAAATAACCTAAGTAAAGTCCCAACTAACCCTTAAAATTTAGATTGAATTGGGTTGTCGAGTTTATAATTTATTTTTTATTTTTAAGTAAAAATATGTAAATTTATATAACAACACATAATTAATAATATATATATGGATTGGGTTTGGTCAACCCAAATTTCTTTTTAGCCAACCCGCGACCTAACCCGATCCAAAAAAAAAGAAAAATTTCAATCTAACCTAATCCAAATAATAAAACTAATTCACCCAACTTTATGTTTTTGGTTGGATAGTTCGAAAATTGTCAATTTTTTAATACCCCAACCCGACCTAATTAAAAAAAAAGTGTTTAACCTAACCTATCCAATAATAAAACTAACCAACTCAACTCTTATGTTTTGGTTGGATATGTTCGAATGAATCGATTATTTGAAAACTTCTAAAAAAAGTATCGAGTTGATGATTATTTATTTATTTATTTACTATATTTCAAACGCATTTCTAGACTATTTATAATTAGACAAATTCCCCTATGTGAAGTGTGGTAGGTAATATCGAGAAAAATAACAATATGATTTTTTTTTTTTAAAGTATTCTTTTTGCAATGAGAATATTAATGATAAGAAATGAATAGAAAACAATAACATTATATTGCTTCCCAAAAAAGGCAAAAACAAATGTAAATTGGTTGATTTAAAGCAAACAAATAAAGGGCAAGGAAAAAGAGAGAAAAGAAAAGCTCGACTCCTTCGCAGTGTGCAAATATTTTGAATGTTGAGTTACGATTTGAATGTCTTAAACATTTTAAATTTATACTTATTTTATCATTGGATTAATTATTTCATTTTTTTACTTTTAATTTTTATAAATTAAGGTATATTTTTCTCTCCATTGAATTTTTAGTCAAATTAAAAAACAAAACAAATTTTTAAAAAACTAACTGCTTTATTTTTTATTTGTTCTAAATTATTTTAAACCTATTGGTATACAAATAAGTAATAACAAAATTAAAAATTTGGAGGTGGATTAATTAATGCTATATGCTTAATTTAAATTAAGAAAAAATCAAAATAGTTATCATAACGAGACACCTTAATTTTTTATTTTAAAAAGTGTATTGTAAATTAGAAGCTATCGATTTTGTTTTAGGTTCTAAAAAATTTCAAATATTTGTGCCAAATAAGTCTCTATAATATTTCAAACGCTTTTAGAAATTCACATACATGTTACAATAAGGCCACGTTTACCCTAAGTGAAAAGATAATCAATCACGATAATGTGAAAAGTGACCCATTTGATTACCATTTCATATTGACACATGGGGCACTATTCCCAATTTATGTATAAATAAAAAAACACAAAAACTATATGATGAAAGGGAGCGTACTCATTCCAATTGCATAGGAAATCACGACTCGATCATTACAGTGGTTTGTTACGATTTCATTATATTATCAATTATACAATGGAAAAAATTATGAAGTTTGAAACCTTTATGTTACTATTAACTATTTTCGTTTTAACCTAAGAGGTAATGGTAATGGTAACGTCGTAAAATATATATGTGCACAAAAATTCATAATTATAGAAATAAATGCAATGGGAAAGCAACTAATTACATTTGCGATTTAGACTAATTACAAATGATCATCAATTGGAATTTCACTATAATTACATCCAATTTCAATTATGGTTTTGATAAGTGGGCAATATTTTATATAGAGCCAATATGAATTCGGCTGAGGTAATTGGGTTGTAGGGTTTGGAGGACTTTAACCAAGCTTTGCTTGCTAAGCAATGCTTGGAGAGTGCCGTCTCCGTTCTCCTCTCATTCTATCTGGTGGCTTCGATTTTCAAAAGCAAGTATAATTTTCTACCATTCTAACTGATTTTTATTGCGTGGACAGAGAGTATAATTCTCTCTTAATGTTTGACCGAAAGTATTTATTTGGGGTACGATGTTTGCCTTTGAAAGGGTATTATTTTGGGTTGTTCCAAACATGTCTTGGATGTCCTAGGGAGTGCTCCTTATCAGGCAATTACGCCGCCATCCCCTATTGGGCAACGATCGAGGTGTGAGTTGCATTATGGAGGATGCGTAGTAGGAGCATTCCCGCTAAACATAGGGTGCAGGGTTTTGCGATGCGATTGACGATATCCATGTCGATGCTGCAGTGCACCACTATTGCAAAGCGTTTGATTCGATATAACTCGTGGTGTAGTCATATTGCACACAAAGAAATGGAATGTGTTTATAGACCAAATTAGCCTGCTAAGATCTCTTACCATGGATAAGGTCGGAATGTTTTCCTTACATTCCTCACAAATTTTATGAAACATAGTATGCTAATCTGATGGGGAATAATGGTTTTGTGTCTTAGCCCTTCCCTAGTGAGATAAAGTTGATTCTGAGTGGTAAGGTCTTGCAACGTATTTCGAATTCCACACAATTATTAACACTATAGAATGTCTAAATCCGATCTGTCACGCATAAAAAGTCCGCAACTCAGTGTGTGCTACATCTTGTGCTTTAATAGAAGAATTTAGCCAGAAGAAAATCACAATGTTTCTGGTATCTAAGTTTGATAGGTCTGCCATGAGAACTATATAGGCAGTTATGTTACATTGTTTTTGGTATGCCCAGGAGTGACTTCGTTTTCTCCCAGTTTGTAACATAGTTCCGATTCCAAGCTGCGTGTGATTGGATAAGGTGAGTTCTTTGAAAATATGGGTTACATTGTTGGCGATTTGGGAGATCAAAACATCTAAAGCACTAATGAATCATATAAATCGTTGCACGTGAAATGGTAGTGGTTTTTGTTGCCTGTTGCATGACACGTCATATTGGAAATAGGTTGCCCGTATCATGTACTCATGCTAAATTACATTGGTGATTTGTGTTGGATGAATGGACGCACAATACGCAAGCGGAAGAAAATTAACATTATCTAAGGTACTCTCTAATTTAGGTTTATTTTAAAAGAACGCTAAACCATGCAATATAACATCAAGAAAGACAGGGCAAAAGATATTATGACTATATATTCTGTAGTCTCAATCTTCTCTAAATACCACACCTACAATCCTCTCAACGTATAAGTTTTGTAGAATCCACATTGAGAAATCTTCCAGATTCTATCGACTATTCCTTGAGCCCGTGAGAACGAGCGATCGGTGGGATCCATGGTGAGTGACTAATATTTGGAGAGGAAATGAGTTACGGATTATTATACGGAGAAAAATAGGTTGAGATATTTTCAAAAAATCTCAGTTATAAAGTCCTACTTTATGGCCCAAATAAGCAAAATTCATGAAAAACGTATCATTCCGTTTATTATAGGTAACATATCATACAACCATTCAACTTTGATTTGATGAGAACTTTGACACTAAAAAAATTTCCACAACTCAAAGTCGGAAGATTACTAGGGACAAAATATTTCAATTGAAAAACAACACTTAACAATGCAAATTTGAAATATTCCGCATTCTACGATATTATGAATTCTTTCCCTAACTTTGGTCATTAGGCCATAGAGTATTGACTCTTAAAGTTCAAAAGTCAATGAATTCTTGACGTTATTGACTTTTAAAGTGAAAAGTTAACATTTTGACTTTTATTGCATTTTTGACCTAGTCACCAATTTTGACTCTTGATGCAATTTTAACCTAGTCAACTATTTTGACTTTTAATGCAATTTTGGCCAATTCATTTAATTTCGAAATTAATTTTAATAATTAACTTTAAACTTAAATTAATATTAAATAATTAATTAAACAATTTAATTAATTTAATATTAAATCCAACATACGAATCCCTATTCATAATATTGATATTTGAATTTTATTTAAATATTTCATATATTCTCTCTTTATGTTTAATTCACAATTAAATATTAGATTAAATATATCATATATATTTAACGCTTTGCTCCAAAAATCAATTCGTTCGTCACTGTTCTAAGGTTTAGTCTGATATGAGCTAGTAGGGGACCTCATGGACCTACATATCATGGGCTATCCGAGATTAATCAACTAAACTCTTTAGCCCAATTAACCAACAAACCGAGTCCCTTTTGGGCTAATGAGAGGGTGGAGCCCCTTGTTCAAGATCCGGAGTCAACATTTAGGGGAACAACATCTCTACTATCCCTGAAAGTAGGTAGAAGTGAATTTTGTCTTGCACCCTATTCCCCAGCTATCTACCGGTCTTACCCTTAGAATGGAAGGCTTATTGAATTGGCACTGTTGAGCCAACCCTCACCCATGCAAATTTAAGGATAACCCTGAATAAACATGAGTTCATAGTTAGCTCAAGATTAAGGTCAAGTTACCTAGGTAAGTAAGAGTGACTAATTTCTTGGTCCGGTCTTATACAAACTCTTTGCACAGGATGCCCCCACTCGCATGTCTCCACACGATTTAGGATCACATCGTTTGTACTAAATACAAAGTGGACCGCATTTGATAGTGTCCCTATGATAAGGTACCTAGCCTTATTCATATACTATAGACCGTTTATATTATTTACTCGAACTTGATCCACTTTTATATTGGTATTCATGTAATAGCCATAGATTTTAGTTTATTGGATTTAGGTTATTTCTAAAATGAAATGAGCAAAATTTTATAACTACCAATTATAGATGTTGTATATCAGTGCCTATCAGCATCTATCGTTGATAGTTCTAAAACTTTATTATATTTTATAATTATTTTCAACAGTTTTACCATTTAAAATAATTTTCCTT
>NW_024064863.1:0-5126 GCF_009727055.1 Benincasa hispida | reverse complement strand
CCATCAAACGATTAAAACCAGAGATTTGGTTTTTCTACCGTCCAATAGATTTATTATTAACATTTATCATTATAGTTTTAATCTTATAATTTTTCAACTCATGCCACATCATCTAAAAATGACAAGTCAACAACTCAATCTCACTGAGGTTATTGAAGAAGAAAAGTTTGTTAGTCTAGTTTGTTAAATCTGCGTTGGGATTGTGTTAGAGTCAAAGTTTATAAAGTCTGTGTTGGAAGTCTAATTTGTTAAATATTAAAGAGTTTTTGTACAGTAAATTTGTTAAAAAATTGTAAACACTCAATCTAGTCTAAATGATTAGATACAACACCCTCAAGAGTAAGGACCACAAAGTTCAATAATAGTACATATAAAAGTTCTACGTGAATGTTTCTTAAAAAACCTTAACATAAGACTTTCATTCAATGGGGCTAACCCTAAAAAGAGGAAAACCACTATATGTCTATGACACATTCTTGAAAGGATATTCAAAGACGGAAAGAATATTATCTGTAGGAAAAGGAAAGTAGCCCCTACAAATTTGCACAACATATTACAAAACATTTTTTCTATAATAAAATTGGCCAATCATTGGTGGGACAAATAATATATCACTTTTATATTAATTATTTAATTAAAGTAATAATTTTTTTTAATAAATATATTAAAATAATACTACTTTCATTATGAATCAGAAAATATCGTTTTAAGAATAAATAAAACATTTGTAATACATTTTTTGTTTTTACCAGCGTGCATGCTTTTAAAGGGATTTGTATGTAATTCAGCCTATTTTTGTTAGTTGAAGTTGAAAATCATTTCGAATGAAATATGCGGTTGGAGACAACCTTTTTTTTCTTAATAGATATTATCAGAAGGTTATGTGGGTTGTTAATTAATTAACAGAAGTTTCTTAGCATGGTTGTTATAGGTAATTTTGGAGTTAAGGGTAAAATCATCCAAAGAGGCAAGACAGGGAATATAGCGATCAAAGAAAGATGATGGAGCCCAATGTACCACAAAAAGCCCAATAAAAAAACCAAACAAAGGGGCAGGAATGGGTCGAAGTCCCATTTCAAGCGCCTAACCTAGGCCGAGGCCGAGCCTAATGGTTCGACCCGAAGTTGGTTTCTTTTGTGTGGGTTGGTCCAACAAACCCTAAAAACACTCCTAGATTAGTTTCGAAACGTGGTCTTAAAGGGATGAGGTCAAGTAAATTATAAATAAGTCATGTGAGTCTTAAGAAAGGCCAGTAAGTTTGAAGTTATAATGCCCCAAGCCTAGGATTCAGATTAGGATTTGAAATTTAAATTTGGCACCTAATGGTCCTGACATTCTCCTGCATCCTTGCTTGTCTTGAATGCTTTAGTGAAAGTTGTCCCCTAAACCAACATGGGTTCTTTCAGCATGATTTGTTTTCACTCACATGCATCCTAGGAAAATTCCTAGGAGGTCATTCAACATAGGATTTTGCTCCAAGTTTAGTATACTTAATTTTGAAGTTCTTACAATTGCGCCACTGGAAAAGAAGATGACCCTTGTTGGTATAAGTAATAACTTTCAATTCTTTTAAGTCTTTCTTAACCATCCTTTCATATCCTCTCATTTGGATGTAATCTCGATTCATTCATGTCCATCTCCTAAACCTAGGGAGCTAGAGGAATATTTATTGTTGGAGATTTGTTTAGTTGGCTTTATATTTTTCTAAGGTAGTGGTTTCTGCAAATGCCTTAAATAAAGTCCTAATATCTGTTTGCAACAATAGAATATCTTCTTATAGAATATTTTCCTTACCTGAGAATATCCGGTTGTAATTTGTCGTCCAATATTTTCCTTTATTGAAATACGATCTTCTTATTCCAAATGGGAATTTGTTTCCTTTCTTGGATTCGATTATTTAAAGAGAACTATGTGAAGGATCTCTTAATGAAGAGTTCCATGAACGCGTTCAGATCGCTCCAATTTCACTGTGATCGAAATACACCATATACATTCAGACACATAGTCATGCAAACAAACAGTAATTAACGGCATGCTTTGAACAAAAAAAAAAAAAAAAGACAAGGGAGAGAGTTCTCATATCAGTTGAAGACGCTCTTCAAACTATGGAACTCAACCAGTGAAAGACCTCTACCCCATCAACCAACTCCCAGCAAATGCATCGATTACAACAGCACAAACAACCGTAAACACACGAACACAGCGGGGACGACACCACCAGAAGGGAGCCTTAGTTATTCTCGGAGTGAGAACCCAAAGCGTGGTCTTCGGTGAGTTTGGTAGAGATAGGAAAAAGAACTGATCGTGTAAGCGACAAGCAAGTGGAAGAGAATATGAAGCTATCGCATAGCAAGATGTTTATCGCTTAGAAGAAACTACAAGATGCTTATCGCATAGCGTAGATGATCAGGCTTCGCAACCTCGTTGTCGTCTACGCGATCTTTAATTTTGCTTCTATCGTCTAGTGCACGCTGGACGATCGTCTACCTACGCCATTTAGTACACGATGGAGTCCTCCTGGCGGTTCAAGACTCGGTTCGCTTGTAAACCGGTTTGCTCGATGAAAAATGTAATAGATAGGATTATTTCATTCTGGTTTTTGTAAAGGCTCATCCCGGTCCATTAATCTTTATTTATTACATGTGATGTATATTTTTTTATATGTTATATAGTATGCACATATAGTAAATCCCACCTTAGGTTATGTAATGGTCATGCATCATCTCTTTATTGTAATTGTTATAATTTAGAGAAGCATGATTTAATTATATAAGAGCATGCTCATGCATCATATAATATAAGAGTTATATTTATGCATGCATAAAAAGCATTGACATGCATTATCTTTATATTATAATTGTTATAGTATAGGGTGAATGATAAGCATTTACTTGGTTGTTACGCGGTTATATAAAAGTTATATATAGTAATAACCGCGGAAATTGCATGAAGCATGACACATATGTTAGTTTATAAATGTTATAAACACCTCGTTGTGCGCAATGATTTTAGTTGTTTCTTTTTAAAAGTTAAAGAGAATTTGGAACTAAAAGAAATAAAAAAGACATGCATGCTTACTTATGTTTAATTCATGGTTTTAAAGTGTTTAAAACTTGGATCACATAGACCTAAGATCACAGTTCTAATATGATTAGCAACCCTAAGGCTTTAATCTTTTAATCAGTTTAATAAGATTAAATTGGTTAATAAAAAGCTAAAAGTGTAGCAAATCTATCTATAAGGGACCTTTTGTCTAAGACAGGTTCTGTCTAGGTTAGGGTATTTAAGTTGATAGAAATGTAACACCCCTACTTGGGAACTTACCTGGAAAGGTGAATTAGATAGATTTGATGCATACATGCAAGTTAAGGACAATCCATTAAATTTTTTAAATGTGACTACTTGAACTTGTTCATTTTTCATAGACAAACGTTGTTTATGAGCAAAGATTAAAAAGAAGAATTAGACTAAAATTAGTAGCCGGATTGTCTAGGTTAATAAACTCTTAGGTAGAACACTCTGTGGGAGGTACTTGGGGCATAAGATGCTTCACTTAAACCTTTCATGTTTCTCCTAAATAGTCTACACCATGAGATCTACCCTCAGGCTCGTGGCACCTTTGGTGTGTCCCCCTAACGGATGGTGTTTGGGTAGGTCAATATCAAGGGGGATGGAGAGAGTGTTCATAGTAAGTGGGAACGAGAAATGCGACAGCATATCCCTTGGTCTCCGTGCTAGGTTGAATAAAGTTACTGCGCATCGCCTCGAGGCACCCTGTGAGTATCCCTCTAAAGGATGGCAGTTTTGCGCGTTTCTTTATTTGATCTCTTGTAAGAGGATAAGGTAACTTAGTCTCTTGTCCTAATCTTCTTCTTCCCTATGGTGGGCTCATTAGGGCGGGACTCTGGTACCAAAAGCGAGGGGTCATACTTACACGGAATTGCTAAAGGTTAATAGTTCTGGACCGAAAAATGGTGGCTGTTAGGTTCAGTTCCAAGAGTTGGTTCTGCCTAATGGTTGAGAATGTTTCATCCCAGCAAAAGGGTAACTAATCACCCCACCGGTGACGTTTGTCCTGCCTTACTGGGGCATCATTGCAAAATAGAAGTCTATAACTTAGGGTACTTGAATCTATTTTTCAAAATTGATTGGTTTAAAAGTGGTTTAGCAAAATTTAATAAATTTTTGTTTGTATTTTCAACAACTTTTTCAAAATAGCAACAACCAAGTTGGCTTTGTTGAGCGCCGAAAAACTAACTGGCGATAATTTCGCAACATGGAAACACATGATCACGATCATTCTGATCAACGAGGATCTTATGTTCGCACTCACGGAGGCTCATCCTTCTATTCCAGCTCTTAATGCCACTCGAAATGTTCGGGAGGTATACGAGCGATGGATAAGGGCGAATGAGAAGGTCCGAGCCTACATCTTGGCAAGCCTTTCTGAAGTCTTGGCCAAGAAACATGAACCTATGATCTCAGCATGTGAGATCATGGAGTCCCTGCAGTGGATGTTTGGACAACTGTCTGAATAGCTTATGCATGAGGCTCTTAAATATATATTCAACTCCAAAATGGAAGAATGTACTTCTATTCGTGAACATGTACTTAACATGATGGTTCACTTTAATGTGGCGGAGTTGAATGGGCCTACCATCGATGAGGGCAGCCAGGTTAGCATAATCCTGCATTCTTTGCTCGAGAGCTTCCTACACTTTGTTAGTAATGTGATTCTTAACAAAGTGAAATATACCCTTGCAACTCTCCTCAATGAGTTGCAGACCTACCAATCTTTACTGAAAAGTAAGGAAAGGAAAAAGGGTGAGGCAAATGTTGCTTCATCCTCCAAGACGTTTCATAGAGGTTCGACCTCAGGAATGAAGTTTGCACCTTCTACTTCTAACTCCGCAAAAGGAAAGAAGAAGAAGGGTGGTAAGGGAAAAGGGAAGGCACCTGCTAACCCACCGCCTGTCACCCCAAGGATGCGTTCACCGGTTGCTAAGGGAAAACGTTTCCACTGTAACCAAGATGGATACTGGAAGAGGAACTTTCCTCAGTATCTGAAAGACAAGAAAACAGCCAAGGCCGATAAAGGTGAATATGATTTACTAGTTCTTGAAACT
>NW_024064862.1:644786-652651 GCF_009727055.1 Benincasa hispida | reverse complement strand
TTTTTTGTGAGTGTTGAATAAAGATAAGGAAAGATTGGTAGTAATACTAGAAAAGCCAATAATGGCAACAACAATCAGCTTTGATAGAGTATGACTCCGGGTAATGAGGAAGTGATGTTAGTCTATCCCCTATAACTAGTGCATTATGAACAAAAAGCCAACTGGCGCGCTTGCAGTATCAAAAGGTGCGAGGTGGTCATGTTACAATGAAAAATCGTGCGTAAAGAAAAGCAAGCTAACTAAGCTAAATACGAATACAAAGATTGAAAAGTTGCTAGAAGGGGGTTGGATGGGCCCATGCGGCCGATGGGCAACAGGCCCTAGACAACATGACCGTGACACCTAGACGACACCCAACCAAGGCCATGCAAAACCCCAGCCAAGCTATGTCGCACCCGAGCGCACGCAAGCCACGCGCGACACCGCCACGAGCGGGGACGCCGGGAGCACCGTTTGGGGCACGCAACACAGCTCCGTTATCAACAAAACGTCTAGCACGTACGATAACACACGCACCTCTTTCTCATCGTTCTTAACCCTTGGGCTCGTGTTTCGGCGCAATACCGTGATGGAAGGTTTGGGAAGCTAAAAAGTGGCCCCGGGTCCCCGGGGGCTGTTTCAGGCAACCAAACGAGCTCTGTTCCCAGCTGTCTAACACAGGCTTTTTTTTCATCGTTCTTAACCCATAGGTCTGTGTTATGCGCTTTTTTTCATGAACGGAAGTTCATGCACAATCTGGGCCCCGGGCCTTGCCCGCGACAACGCCCTACCAAGCCATGCACACCCCGGGGGTCCGTTTGGGGCACCAAAAACCAAGCTCCGTTCGCAAACCGCTGGCCACATGCTTTTTTTCATCAATTTTTTTTTTTTTTTTTTTTTTTTTTTTTTTTTTTTTTTTTTTTTTTTTTTTTTTTTTTTTTTTTTTTTTTTTTTTTTTTTTTTTTTTTTTTTTTTTTTAAATGCCTGGGGTTCGTTTTCGCGTATTTTCCGTGCTGGGAGGTATTCGGGAGCAAAAGTGGGCCCTAAATGGCCCCGGGGTCCGTTTCAAGGCACCTCAAACGAGCTCCATTTGCAAACCCGTCTGCCAACGACTTTTATCATCATCTAACCCTTGGGTTTCGTTTTCCCCCGCGTTTATTGTTTCGTGACGGATATGTTCGAGCAGACAAACCGGCCCCCGGCGCAGTCCTTTGGGGCACCAAGACGAAGCTCTGTTCGCAAAAACTGTCTGGCACACCCGGCCTATTTTTCATCGTTCTTAAACCCCTAGGTCCGTTTTTTTGCAAATTTTGTGCCTGAAGGATCGGTGAGCAAAAAGTGGGCCCCAGGGTCCCGAGTGCTGTTTCGGACAAAACGAGCTCCGTTCCCAAAACCGTCTGCGACATGGTTTTTTTCAATCGTTTTAACCCGCCTGGGTCCGTTTTTGAGCTTTGTCGTGATGGAAGGTTCGCGCACACAAAAAATTGGGTCCCGGGGCCCCTGCCCCGCGACACTCCAAAGCATGCCTAGCGACACCCCAGCAGCCATGCGACACCCCCGACAAGACATGCAACACCCCAGCCAAGCCATGCGACACTCACAAGCACTACGACACACTCGTGGGGCCCCGAAGGCCGTTTTGGTACCAAACGAGCTCTCGTTCACAAAATCGTTTGGGACACGCCTTTTTTCATCCGTTTTTTAACGACTGGGTTCGTTTTCGCGCATTTTCGTGCGTGGAGTTCAGAGCAATAAAAGTGGGCACCACGGCCCCCGGGTGCCGTTTCGGGCCACCAAACGAAGCTCCCGTGTCGCAATCCTTCGGGCACACGACTTTTTATCAATCATTCTGACCTGGTCCGTTTTCAACTGCTTTTCGTGACAGAAATGTTCACACGACAAATGGCCCCCGGCCAGCCCGAGGGGTCTCGGGGCCCGTTTGGGGCACCAAACGACCTCCGTCACAAAATCGTCTAGCACACGCTCTTTTTTATCCGTTCTTAACCCTGGGTTCCGTTTTCGAGCAATTCCGTGCCGGAATTTCAGGCGAGGCAAAGAGTGGGCCTCGGAGCCCTCGGGGCTGTTTCGGGCACAAAAACGAGCCTCCGTATCCCAAACCTATCTGGCAATCAACGGCCTTTTTTCATCGTTCTTAACCCTGGGGTTCGCTGTTTTGCCATTGGGCGGAACACTGAGCTTCCATGTCCGTTATGCACGGACACAGATATCACTTATAGTATAAAAATTGAGGATTTACTCTTCGCAGTTAGGGACCGAATTGCTCTGTTCCTTTTTTGTTCATTGTAGATTTCAGCATTCGGTCTGGCACCCCTTATTGGTTGAATGGTAATTGTGCTAAACATGTTTGCACCATCCAAGCCATCGCTGACACAAACCGGCGGCGCAGGGAGAGCGAGAAGCCATGAGGCAGCAGACTCTGACTCAACCAACGCTCATGCTAGCGAGTCAGCCACCGCTGAAGTCTACCTTTGGACCAATCACTACGCGGGCACATGGGGCCATTTCGGTACCAACAAGCTCTGTGCCTTCGCAAAACACGTCTGGCATCACGCAAATTTTCACTTTAAATGCGACTCTTTTACACCTGGGTCCGTTTCGCGTATTTTCGTTGCTGGGAGGTTCGGGCCTGAGTGCGAAAACTTGGCCCCACAGACCCGGTGTGGGTTGCCGCAGTTCAGACACCAAAGCGCAGCTCCGTTCGCAAAACGTTATGATTGCATACAAAGTTCAGACTTTTTAATCTATCAATTGAATCTTAACCCTTTAGGTCCATTTTTCGTGCTCTTCGCTTGAGACGAGCGACACAACGGCCGCCCGAATAAGAGACAGCCCATAGACGGCCAAATTCGAGAGGGCCATTTGTGTCGCCCCAATTATCGTAGCAACTTCGATATACGCACAAAAATCCGTCTGGCACTATATAATCCTGGCGTCGTACTGATTTTTCACCATTCATGACACCCTTTGGAGGTTACAGATTCAATCCTTCACGACGAATGTTGCGTGAGACGGACTGGACGGGAGCAAAAAAGTGAGAGGGCGTGTTCTAACACACCAGAGCCCGCGGAAGAGCTAGTCTTTCGAGGACGCACAACGAGCTCTCTGCTTCACAACAAACCCGTCTGTCCACAATGGCTTTTTTCCATCGTTCTTAACCTCCTGGGCCTTCCGTTTCGCAGCTCATTTTGTGACGGAAGGTTTGCGCACAAAAATTGGAGTCCTGGGCTCCTGCGAGTAAGTTCCCCGCGACACCACCAGCAATGCCTAGTGTCACGATTCTATGCTTGTCAGGGCCTGTTGCCCATTGCTGGCATGCCGATCCAACCCCTTTGCGCATAAGCTTTTCATTATCTGTATTATTGTTAGCTTAGTTAGCTTGCTCTTTACATTTTTCAATTGGTAAGTGACCTAACTCGTCCTCTTTTGGCATATCCTAGCGATTCGAGAAATTTAGAGGGCGTGCCAGTTGGTCTTCTATCAAATGCACTATATGGGATAAACATACATATCAATCACTTCCTGCAAACCCGGAGATAGTAACTCTATAAAGCTGTTATTGTTGGCTCTACTGCTTTCTAGCCTACTACTACAAATCATTCCTTTCTTATCACACTCACAAAAACTTCTTACGAAAATCCTTTTCCAAAACTCCACGTTTCTTAAAATCGTTTTCCCCTAAAACGGGGCTCGGAGGTTGCGAGAGGCACTTTCGTTTGTGCCATCCCGACCTAGTTCGTAATCTCGAGTTGGCCCTGACCTTGGTTCGGTAGTCGGAAACAAGATGCAGCATTATCTGCAAGGAAGCTTCGAATGAGCGGTTGTGACAAGTAATGGGTATCAGAGCCAGAGTTCGGCTCACAGAAGGACGATCAGTGAATCCATGTCGCAGAACGAAGAACCAGAACTCAAAGTCCATGTGGATAGTTGGTAGAGATGGAAGAGCAAATGCTCTACTGAGAGATGTTGGTCCAGTATAGTATCGATTTAAGAGACTCGACTAACAAGAAGTTGCTGAGAAAGGCCGATGGAATGATGCCGTCCATAAGAATAGGTCCCGCCTAGACGGATTACCCGTCAGAGAATTTTGATGATTGAAGGGATAGAGACCGCTTCAGACCAAAACACACGGTTCTGGAGCTTTTGTGAACGAGAAGCATAAGTATACTATCGGGCTCATCTATTCCCACATTAAGTAGGATGGCGCGTGTCGAATGAGTTTGTGAACGGCTCTCCAAACCAAGCAATAACTGTCAGATGGTAACCGATTTTGTCTGTAAGAGCTTGTCATTGGTTCGTGCCTTGACGTCTTGTAATCCTGAGATAGTCGAGATGTGAGGCGCAAGGGTGAATGGCTTCACGATCACCGAGCGGTAGGAGACCATGCCACCATCTGGGAGGGCAATGCAAAGTAACAGAATAAAAATACCCTGGTGAACAAATCCTCGTGAGTGCAGAAAGGAAGCCAATCTTGGAAAATTCTTTAATCTTCGACCTTAGCAATATTCAAGAAAGAACGACGAAGCATCGGAATGAGTACTCGAAAGTCACACCTAGCAACGAATGATCTAAGCTTAAGATTGCAAACTATGGTGGACGATCGGGTTACAACATCACACAAGGACGATGACATATTTGATACTTGGGATAGGATTGAAACAAGAACCTTCGCTCGCAGTCTTCCCCAAAAATTAAAACTTGGACTCTGGACAAAACTTCGCGAGAGCGCTGGATAAGCATAAACACAGGTACATACAGGGACTACGTTAAAAAGTTTGCAGAACTATTTGACATACGAGATATGTCGAAGAAAGACAAGGTCTTTTGCTTTTTCGAAGGGCTAAAACCGTGGGCGAAATCAAAATTATATGAACAAAGAGCAGGATCTCCCTCTGCCTATGCGCCAGCTAACGGCTATAACGACCTAGCAACGACTCGCAGATGTGAGGAAGCAGTCACTTCCTCAAATGGGGAAACAGAACAGTCGCTCTATTGCTACCAGACTGGGGGAGGAGACAAGAACACAAGGGGGACCGTAAACCATCCACCAGCTGAGATCAGGAAACAACTGGCGGGGGGCTGCCGTAAAAAAAAAAAGAAAAAAAAAAAAAAAAAAAAAAAAAACAGCATAACAATTACAAACCACCCTGTTTGTCACACTAGAGGGCCACACAGGGCAGGTGAATGTCCAAATTGAGCATTCAATGCTTTTCAAGCCTATTACCTCTTAGTCTCAGAAGACCAAGGTGAAATGGAGGAGACGAAATCGAGCCACTACAAAAATTGAGAATCCAGGATGGGGGCATTGATTCTTCATCTGCGCTCAAGAAAAAAATTGAAGCGACAGAGCCCTAGAGAGAGAGACTTCAAATGTTTGAGCTAGGGTCACCAAAGATCGCCAAGAGCACATGTCTGACTCTAGGGCCACCCATAACTTCCATGACTGAAACGGAAGTCCACCGCCTGAACTCTTGACCTGGAAAAGAGATGCAGGGAAATGAAAGCTGTAAAATTTCACAAGCCCTACGATTACAGGGATAGCAGAAGAACCCGGTGAAGTTAGGAGACTGGAAGGGCCTCGTTGACTTCGTGATTGTCAAGATGGATGATTCGACATGGTATTAGGATGGAGTTCCTACTTGAAATAAAGTCATACCAAGCCCTCGCAAATTCTAGTCATTAAACCGGCATCTATACCCACCGGTAGTTCAATGCCAGTACAAGCAGCCAATGGGTGAGAATTATCTCAGACCTCCCAATTGGAGAGGCTGCCCCGAGAACCACATTCATGGCCAATGGGGGGCGCCGCACACGATGATGGCAGTTGAAACAGCAAAGACGAAAGAGGCGAAGGTCCCGGCCGAGCGGATGTTCTATATGTTTGAGAGTAGTCGGAGATGTCAATGTCTAAAGCTTGGGCGCCCAAGTCCTTACCGAGCGGCGCCCGCCACGGGAGGGGGAGTTGACCAAGAGATTGGAGTGTGGTTACCGCGGAGCCCGAGGACAAACCGCCCGGCCGAAGAATGCAGTGATTCGGATGGCCGGCGTCCGGCCCAGAATTAGGCCGGAGACGTTGCGAAAACAGGTTAGACGAATGTGGTTAGATGCGGGAGGTTTATTGCGGAGCTGGGCAAAGGCCCCTTTACAGAGGTCCTGTACTGTTTCAGAAGAGAAGATGGAGCCCCGGTTAGCAGCGACGTGGGATCGATCTTGACAAGGCTCGACGTTCGAGGAACAGAATCGTCCCTCCTATCATTACTGGGACTTATTTGATCAGCTTTCCCGTGCTAAGTATTCTACGAAGCTAGACCTACGGTCGGGATATATTCAGGTGCCGAATTGTGAAGGAACGAACCTAGACAACCTGTGTCATGAATATGGAGCCTTCGAATTCCTCGTGACGCTTCTTACGAAAACCTTTTCTCCAAACCCGTTTTCTAAAAGCGTTTTCCCTAAAACGGGGGCGGAGGTTGCGAGAGGCACTTGGTGTGCCACCGGCAGTCCGTATTCGAGTTGGCTGACTTGTTCATGAGCGGGAACAAGTGCCGCATTATCGCTAAGGGAAGCTTTCGAAAGAGCGATTGTGACAGTTGGTATCAGAGCCAGGTTGGCTTACAGAAGGAAGGTCAGTGATCATGTCGGCGACGAAGAACCTGAACAAGTCCCATGTGGACAGATTGGTAGAGATGGAAGAGCAAATGCTCTACTTGAGAGAGGTCCCGGATAATGTTCGTTTCCTAGAGACTCGGCTACAAGAAGTTGCTGAGAAAGCCGATGGAATCGATGCGGTAGTAGGCCGCCTAGACGGATTACCCGTCAGAGAATTGATGATGAGGGTAGAGACCCTCGAGACCAAAACAGCACGGTTCGGTAGCTTTGAACGAGGCAATAGCTCATCGGGCTCTGTTTCCCACATAGAGGAACGTGTCAAAGAGCTGGACAGCTCCCAAAAAGCAATACTTCAGATGGTAACCGATTTGTCTGAAGACTTTCGGTCGGCCCTTGACGTCGTCAGAGCCGAGATAGTGAATGTGAGTGCTAGGGTGAATCTCACCATCCGAGCGGTAGGGAACCAAGCCCCATCTGGGGGAGTAATGGCAGTAAGCAGAATAAAAATCCCAGAACCGAAACCCTTCTGTGGGGTGCAAGAAGCGAAAGCCCTGGAAAATTTTATCTTCGACCTTGAGCAATACTTCAAGGCGACGAACACAGTGACTGAAGAGTCGAAAGTCACACTAGCAACGATGTATCTAGCTAAAGATGCAAAACTGTGGTGGAGATCACGGTTTACAGACATACAGGAAGGACGATGCATTATTGATACTTGGGATAGATTGAAACAAGAACTTCGCTCGCAGTTCTTCCCTGAAAATGTCAAGATCTTGGCTCGGCAAAAACTTCGAGAGCTGAAGCAAACAGGTAACATCAGGGACTACGTAAAACAGTTTGCAGAACTCATGTTGGACATACGAGATATGTCTGAAAAAGACAAGGTCTTTTGCTTTGTTGAAGGGCCCGAAACGGCCCTGGGGCCATGGGGCCCACTTTTTGTTCCCGAACCTCCCGGCACGGAAATGTGCAAAAAGGAACCCAGGCGTTAAAAACGATGAAAAAAAGGTGTGTGCTAGACGGTTTTGCGAACGGAGCTCGTTTGGTGCCCCAAACGGGCTCCGGGGCCCCGTGGGGGTGTCACAGTAGTTGCTGGGGTGTTGCATGGCTTGGCTGAAGGTGTCGCATGGCTTGCCTCAGGTGTCGCTAGACATGCTGGAGTGTCGCGGGGTAGGGCCCCGAGACCCAATTTTTGTGCGCGAATCTTTCGTCACGAAAAAGCGCGAAAACAGACCCAAGGGTTAAGAACGATGAAAAAA
>NW_024064862.1:638105-643841 GCF_009727055.1 Benincasa hispida | reverse complement strand
CTCCCCAACTGAAGTTAGGATGGTTCCTCCAACCTCGATTGTATGTGTTGCTGAAGGGGTTGTTTTGGATGGCGCATACTTGCTGCATGTTCGATGGGCACATTTCTGCAATGTGAGCCCCTCCACAATTAATGCAACTTATTGTAGCCACTTGAGCTGGCGCAGCGGGTTGCGCTAATTGTTAGGGGATGGCTCCTTAATTGATCGCCATCGATTGGAGTATGGAGGTCACCGTGGCCATCTGTGCGGCCAAAGTCATCATTGTCTCCGCAGGACAATGGCATTGTCATTCTTTCTTCTTTCAGAGCCTCTGCCTCTATGAACCCTGAATCCCAATTTTACACTTAAGTGTGTTTTCTTATTTAAATTGTCTTAATTTTCCACTTAATTATGTGTCCCTATTGAAATTTGTATAATAAGTATGTTGATGAGAAAGTTAGTGTGGAATGGTGAAGAAGGAATGGGGATTTGAAAAAGAAAAATATGGAAATTGAGTTTGGGAAATTTCGGCTTAAGTATAGAGAAGTTATGTGAAATGCGTGTTGTGCACAAAGCACTGGAAGGAAAGTGACTAGTGGCACAATCGTGTAGGAATTGCACGGAGAAAAACAATGTTCGCAGTAGCTAAGAGTGAGATCAGCAAGATCATTGATATTGAGACCAGCGAGATCATTGAGAGCGAGATTTTGAGCGAGAAAGTTGGAGAAAGCGAGAGTAGAGAGAGAGATTTTGAGCGAGAAAGTGGGAGAGAGCGAGAGTGGAGAAAAGTTGGAGAGAAAGCTGGAGAGAGCGAGAGTGGAGATCAGCGAGAAAGCTAGAAAGAGCGAGAGTGGAGACCAACGAGAAAGCTGGAGACAGCGAGAGTGGAGACCAGCGAGAAAGTTGGAGAGAGCGAGAGTGGAGAGAAAAGTTGGAGAGAAACTAGGAGAGAGCGAGATTGGAGAGAAAATGGGAGAGAAAGTTGGAGAAAGCGACACTGCCGAGAGTGGAGAGAGTGACACTGCCGAGAGCGGAAAGAGCGAGAGCGCCTATGCGTTAGCCTTGCTTTGTCCGATTTGAACGTCACGCCCACGCCTCGCCTATGCATTGAACGGCCGAGCAAGCTTCTGGGCGATGTATTTGGACGCGTTGGGGTGGATTATACATTTAAAAACCCTAATTTGAATACAAACAAAGCTTGAAGACGTAAGGGCAAACGTCAATTAAAATCTAGGTGCCCAGTTAAGATAAATTCTTAAACCCTAAGAAATTGTGTTGGATGCGTTTGGGAAGAACACAATGAACCAAGGTGAAGTCAGCTTACGTTGATAAATGGAGGATTAAACTTTTGGCCATGTAGCCAAGTAGGTGCTATCAATCCCACGAGCAATTTAAACGCCTATAAATAGGGAGTTGGGATTTCATTTTCAAGTCACACAAAAATCATAAATTTCGTAGAGAAAGTAGAGGGTAGTGAGGGTTTAGAGGATTGTGTCAACTTTGGTCGAGGAGATCTTCCAATCTACTCGTGCATTTGGAGTGATTTCAAAGCCATCTGAAAGCTCTGAAGTCTAGTTTTTAGAGTAGGGCTGCTAGAGGAAAAGACTCAAAGGAACTGGGCTGGAGGTTGAGAAGAAGGCAGAAGGGTCAGACTGTCGGATCAGTCTGAGCTAGTCTTGAAGATTTTGAGATTCCGACCAAACCACAAGGAAATTCTGAGCTGAAAGTTTTGGGTAAGATTCCTAAGACATTTTAGAATAAGTTTGTAGAAGGAAGTATTTCCAAATAAGGTTCGTAACTATAAGTAATCTAAGTTGAAAATTGAATCTTAATTCTAGGGGTGAAAAAGGGACCCGACACCCCTAGCCAAGCCATGCAACACCTCATGTTGTTGTTTCATGTAAGGGTAGAGATGCACCAGCGATGGATAAGTGGAATTCGTGATCGAGCCACTGGGACTAGTTTTTATGCTTCCGCATAATGAGATTTAAAGTTCTTTTCATATTTCTCTTAATGTTAGTTTTGATGTTTGAAACTTGTTAGTAAGAATTATTTTTTTCATATTTATTTATTAACCTTTATGATTTATGGGTACCCTATTCTTGTTTTAACGTTTGTATTTAATAAAGAACTTTTGAACTTCCTTATCTATTTAGCATTTATTTCAACATAAAGGAGTGTCATTTTAAGTGTCATGCATGCATGTATTTTAGTAATGGCCTAACTTAAGTCCTAGGGGGTCGGGTCGTTATAAGCCCAGTTCAACGCGTCCCCAAGAAAGGGGGAACAACAGTGATAGTCAATAGTAATAATGAGCTCATCCCTTCAAGGACTATCACGAGCTGGCGCATCTGCATGGACTATAGGAAACTCAATGCGGCAACCAAGAAGAACCACTTCCCTCTTCCCTTCATTGACCAAATGCTTGACAGACTGGCTGGAAAAGAATTTTATTGTTTCCTTGATGAATACTCTGGCTATAACCAGATTTTAATCGACCCAGAAGATCAGGAAAAGACAACATTCACTTGCCCCTTCGGAGCGTTCGCGTTCAGGCGCATGCCCTTTGAGCTATACAACGCACCTGGAACATTCCAAAGGTGCATGATGGCAATTTTCTCTGACTTCTTGGAAAAGACCATTGAAGTTTTCATGGACGATTTTTCAGTCTTTGGAGACTCATTCCAATCATGCTTAGATAACTTGGAGGTCGTCCTTGCTCGATGCGAGGAAACAAATCTTGAGTTGAATTGGGAAAAATGTCACTTTATGGTGACTAAATGAATTTTTTGGGCCACAAGGTATCTAAAGCTGGGTTGGAAGTTGATGAGGCCAAGATAGATGTCATAGCTAAACTTCCTCCATCATCAAATGTAAAATCTCTATGAAGTTTTCTAGGACATGCTGACTTCTACCGAAGGTTTGTTAAAGGATTTTCTCATATTGTGCGACCTCTGAGTGCATTATTAAAAGCGAACCGGCCCTACGAGTTCAATGACGACTGCTACGACGCATTTGAAACACAGAAATATGCGTTGACTACAGCTTCAGTACTTAGCACTGGATTGGACGCAACGTTTTATTCTAATGTGCGACGCAAGTGATGTTGCAGTAGGTACCATGTTGGGGCAAAAGAAAGGAAATTTGATACACCCCATCTCTTATGCGTCCAAGACACTGAATGACTCTTAGGAACACTACACAACCACGGAGAAAGAAATGCTGGCTGTAGTGTTTGGCATCGAAAAGTTTAGATCTTATTTAGTTGGTTCATCAGAAACCATCTATACAGATCACTCAGCCATAAAGTTCCTGATGAGTAAAAAGGATGCAAAACCAAGATTAATTAGATGGGTGCTGCTATTGCAGGAATTTGGCATCGATATTCAGGACAGAAAGGGGATTGAGAATCAGGTGGCCGACCACTTGTCCAGATTAGAGAATCGGGAAATACAAGACCAAGAAAATGAAATCAAAGATGCATTTCCTGATGAAAGCTTATTCAAAATTGAAGGCAGGGAACCTTGGTATGCAGACATAGTTAATTACTTAACTACCAAGCAATTCCCCGAACACTTCAACTCTTAGCAAAAGAAACGGTTGGTACACGACAACAAATTTTATTTTTGGGATGAACCATTTCTCTACAAACAAGGCCCCGATTCCATTATGCGTCGATGTATTCCGAGGAAGAGACACAATGCATCCTGGTTGAGTGTCATGACTCTGCTTACGGAGGGCATTTTTTAGGGCAAAGAACTGCTGCGAAGATTCTTCAAAGAGGATACTTTTGGCCCACCCTCTTCAAAGACGCAAGGGAGTATGTTCGCAAGTGTGACCCTTGCCAACGCACTAGAAATATCTCATCAAGGGACACAATGCCTCTGAACAATATTCTTGAACTTGAATTATTTGATGTCTGGGGCATTGATTTTATGGGACCTTTTCCCCTGTCCTGCGGTCAACAATATATCCTGCTTGCAGTAGATTACATATCAAAGTGGGTGGAAGTAGTAGCTTGTGCCAGAAATGACGTCGACTGTTTCTAAGTTTCTTACCAAGAACATTTTCACACGCTTTGGAACGCCAAGAGCCTTGATAAGTGACGAAGGTACGCATTTCATTAACCGCATCATTTTTAAATTTCTTGCCAAATATAATGTCAGGCATGAGATCGCTACCGCATACCACCCGCAAACCAACGGTCAAGCTGAGGTATCAAATCGGGAAATAAAATCAATACTGAAGAAGGTTGTCAACGTATCGCAGAAAGACTGAGCACAGAGGCTGGATGAAGCACTCTGGGCGTACAGGCTACCTACAAGACCCCCAAAGGTATATCTCCATACTCTTTAGTATTCAGAAAACTTGTCACTTACCCCTAGAGTTTGAGCATAAAGCTTTCTGGGAAGTAAAGAAGCTGAATTTAAACTTGGACGTCGTGGGAGATCAACGCAAACTTCAGCTCAATGAGCTTGAGGAATGGCGGTTGAACGCATACGAGAACAACAAGCTCTACAAGGAGAAGACCAAACGTTGGCACGACCAACGTATTAGTAAGAAAGAGTTTGTTGTTGGCCAAAAAGTTTTATTATTCAATTCACGATTGCATTTGTTCCCAGGAAAATTAAAGTTAAGGTGGTCAAGACCATTCATTATCAAAACAATCTTTCCCCACGGAGCAGTAGAATTGACATGGGAGGATGGCACAAATACATTCAAAGTAAATGGGAAAAGAGTGAAGCCTTACTTTGAAGATGGTGTAGAACGACAAAAGTCATCTCTCGTATTACGTGAAGCCAACTGAGGCTTGCGTCGAAGCATCCCTGCATTCACATCGACACATATTCCTTTTTGCATTCCTGTATTTTATCACTGCGTTTGAGTTTACTCTGTTCGTTTGTCTTTGCATTTTAAGTTGATTGATGAATGTTATTGCTTTCTTAGTTAAGAGATTTATTTGTTTTAAATAAAAAAAAAGTTGTGTATAATCGGAAGAAGCTTAGGATGGGAATAAACTGATGTGTTGGACTAAAGTCTAACGCATGGCCCAAATTGAAAGGATGCATCTCGAAAATGCAAGGCACTCGAGTGCTTGGAAGCCCTAGGCATGTCCTTTCGACTTCGCAATAAATGCAAACATCAGGCACCGTCTGACATCACCACTCTCTCTCTCTAGACCTATAAAGCGCGCAACCTTTCATTTTCTCTATTCTTCCATCGCCTTCACATCATTCTTTGAAAGAAGAAAAAAACCTAGCGTCCATCACCTTCACCGGCGCTCAATCAAGCTTATTTCTCCAGTCACTCTTCGGCAGCAATGTCTTCAGCATCTGACAGCCAAAACCAATCAATGAGCTACGGAGACGTGTCGCCGGTAAGCTCCTTCTGTTCTTCGTCTATTTCAACATCACCTCCTCCAAACCCTTGCCAAACTTCAAAAACCTCCATTCTGACCAAGCCTTTGCACAGCGGGCCCTCTTCTACTTCCTAGCGACCATCTCGGTCGAAACCCATCAAAGCCACCACAAACCCTTCCTTTAAAACCACCAAAAAATCCAAAACCATGGCAAAACCAAAACCCAAAACTCCCTTAAAACCAAGGTAGCAATGCCCTTCATCCTCTGCGGCTACCAGAAAACCTTACACCAAGCCCGCCCCACACCATTCATTCCAAATATTACTCTGGTGGGTGCGACACATGACCCTATCCTTGCTTATCTCCATAACGCGCCATCGCCCGCAGTGCGTCCACCT
>NW_024064862.1:629687-637320 GCF_009727055.1 Benincasa hispida | reverse complement strand
CCTAAAAAGACCATAGGGAGGAAACGCCAGTTTAGTGACATTCTTGCAGAGTAGGGTTCTTCCCCAAACGCAACCCATTGTCGGCATACATAACTGAAACTGTAGAAGCAATTGGCTGGGGTTAGCTATGCATTGGGCATACAAGAATTTGGCTCAACCTTGTCCGCCAATTTTACAGTAGTGAGTTCGATATGGAGAAAAGTAGAACATTCGTTGATGGTATATTGGTGTGCTTCTCAGCTGATAAGATTAATGAAGTGTTCAATATCACAAGTAACCCAAACACAGAGGGCGACCACATCTTGGAACAACCGACTCTAAGCCAAGTAGAAGATGCGTTAAGAGTAGTGGCCAAGCCTAGAAGTAAATGGCAAACGTCAAGAAATGGAGTAAAGATGTTAGCTTCCAGGAACCTAAACCAGACGTGAACTTGTGGTATTATCTTATTAAGAAAAGCATCATGCCTACAACGCATGATGAGACATTGTTAAGAGAACGTGTCCTGGCCACTTACTGTATCATGCAGCACATTCCTCTAAATGTAGGGAGGATAATAAGGGACCAGATCAAAGCCATTAAAACCAAACCACAAGGGCAACTTTATTTCTCTTGGCTGATCTGCGCGTTGTGTGAACACGGGGGCATCCCTCTGGGGGATGATTATGAGGAGATTGATGGTCTGATGGACATCAAGTTGATCAGGCGTTTTCTTTGCGGTTCGCTGCACCAGCCTACCCTACCTCGCAAAGAAGCGGCAGCCAGACCTCGACCCTCCAAACGCGCCCCCAAAAGAAGACACGTCCGGGTGATTGAACACAACGATGTAGCTTCGAAGAATGAAGATTACGATGAAGACCGTGCAGCTAGACCTAAACATCCCTCTCCAAAACTCACCATCGGCCCCGCAAGAAGGGAGTCTTGATCCAACGCACCAAGAGCCTACCGATGTAGATCAAGAAATCCCTAGTCACCTTCCTTCGCCCTCACCAATTCCATTTCCAACTTTTGTGCCTCCTTCAGTCAGTTTTGAACCAACTGGGTTAGGTTCAAGTAACTTAAGAAATATTGAAGACCCAATTGAAAGAACTGAAGAGCCAGCACCGTCACAACAACGAACTGACATTGAGGAGTTGAAAACTTTCATCAGTGATCAACTCAGACCATTGGCCGCGTCCATTGAAAATCTTCAAAAAAAAGGGTTCTAAGGGATTACTTGCAGCAAAAAACAAGAAGAATGCAAGACCAGTTTGTCTACACAACGCAAGAAGAAACCCTCTGTGCTTTATGGATGAAGACCCTACAGAAGAACGCAGGGATGATGTGCCAGTACAATAAGTTTCGGGGTGTTGGTTATTTTGTATTTTGTTTTATTTGATAATCTTTTGTATTTTTTTGCCTTGTTTGTTTATTCCATTCTATCCAATGAAAATGAATGGAAATTTCTATCATTTTTTCCTTGCATTTGGCTTTAGCATACTTTTTTTTTTTTTTTTTTGTTATTTAGCTATTTTCCTAGTCTTGTGCGTTGCTTTACCTCAATGATATTAGCAATATGAAATTTATAAGTTCAGAGTAGACATTAGGAAAATCAATAAAGCCTGAACTTCTCTAAAATGACTACATGTTTTCTTTCTAACGCATGCAAGCTTTAAATCAAAACTCCTTTCGAAACTCTCAAAGCCTTTTCAAAATTTTGTTTCTCTTTTAGCAATGAGGATTTCGCTGATCTCCAAATTTGGGGATGAGGGAAATTCGAGTTAAGATGCATTAATCAAGTACATCAAAAAGAAAGGAAACAAAATAGAAAAATGTTAAATGCAACTCCTCTGTCATTTCTCTAAAAGAAAAACCTCAAAGTGGCATGAGTTAAAAAGTTGGAACAGGCACTTAGCCGTAGTTGGATGCTCACATGACACCCGTGGGGGTAAGCCAAAACGAAGTTGGGTGTCCTAGACCAATGCGTCCCAAAAACTCCTCTATCTAATTTAAAGAATTTGTATCTTGGAACGCATGGATGCTAGATATGAGTTTAGTTGTGAAGGGCTCTCATCCATAGTTGGATGCTCGTATGACACCCGTGGAGGCAAGCCAAAACGAAAGTGGGACACCTGGAACAACGCATGGGTAATAAAAAATTTATACTTTTTCTTTTTAATCGGCATCTATCTTAAAAAGCATCTAACGCATGCTGGTTTAGAAAAAACAGGAATGTTTTGAGAAACGAAAGGAGTTGTTGATGAAAAGCTTATTGCACCTAAAATAAAACATTATTCCTTTTAGAAAAGAATCAACCTGCATTACATTTTCCAAACTCTAGTCTCAAGCTTATAAGTGAATATGATGAGCGGTGAACACTGCACACTAAAGACGAGGGAGATAACAAAGAATTATTTATGGAATGCTTGAGGACAAGCATTGTTCAAATTTGGGGGTGTGATAACTTGTAGAAATACAAGTTATTGTGGCTCTTAAGTTGGAACAATTAGGGTTTTTAATGATAAAATCTCATCACCTTTAGAAAAAACGCATAGAATTACTCCAACATTATCAAACTCATGCAAAATAATGTTTATTGCTAAAGTACTACGGCACTAACGCATGATATTGCAGGATTTCAACAAGAGGCTAACGCATATTAAGAAAAGTGTCGCAGCAAAAGTCTAACGCATGGGCCATGCGTCGGAGGGATTCAACGCAAGGAAGATTCATTGATTCAGGCTGTTTGTGTCAAATCACCACTTGCAAGCATGGGCACCTGCAGTGGGCTGCGTCTGAAAAGCATCTGAGTGTCAGGCAGGGTATGGACTTTAATGCTACCCATCATAAAGCTGGAGAAGACTAACGCCTATAAATAGAAGAAATCCCACCAGAGTTAAAAGTGCAGAAGTTCCAAGTTCTCACTCTCAGTTTTAGTCTCAGTGTTAGCTTAGTCTTAGTCTTAGATCTTTAGAACTGTGTTGTGGTGTCGAGAAGAGCAAGAGGGAAGAGAACCACCATCATCACCGATCAAGGTTGGATGAATCCGAGCTCGAGAGAGAGACACTTCGTCCAATTCTTACACAAGTAATTTCATTTCATTTTACTTATCGCTTTCATCCTTTCATCTGAGTAAGTATTGCTTTTGTAAAGACAATGTGCTTCTTTATAAATTCACATATTTGATCTATCATACTTTTCCATTGTTTATTTCTTGTTTATGTTGGATGCATCTATACTTCATGCAAAAATTCCATTTCAAACGCTTAAGCCAACTAAATCAATTGGTAAAAGCATCTTTAGCTTAGACTATTCGAGAGAATAAGTAAGCCAGCATCAAGTTAGAACGCCTAGTACATCTAGAGATAGACTCACTAGTGTTTTATTGCATCCTATGTTTGACGCATAATCCTGGAGATAGGTACTGTATAATATTCGCATTGAGAAGTGTCGAATAGAGTATAACGCATAAACAAAGATAAACAAGCCATCTCATTCACATCATATTCTAGTTCGTATACATCCAACTTAGATCGACGCATATCACTTGCATCAAAATCCATTTTCATGTGACCCATCATTCTCTATTCGACCCTTTTGTATCTTCTTGCACACACACACAACACCTTAGTGTAAATAACTCCTTTTTCCATACACATAGGATATCCCTACAACAGTACAACGCATTGTCTGCATTAGCTTTAATCTAAATCCCTGAGTTCAACCCTGGACTTACCAAGAACATAAGTTCGATTTATACTTGGATTTGATTTAGGTAAACTTGAACGTTAATAGAGGAGTGTCATGCGTTCTGTTACACATCTCTAATGCAATAACGCGTTACGAATACATCAATGCATCATTCATACTTAAACTTATTTTTCCAAATTATTTTAAACATAGATATGGGGATGCTAATTGAAAGAGGTTTGTCAGAGTTACCACAATAGCATCCCCTGCAGGCAGTCAAGCTTACCAGCGCAATGTCATCAAGACATTGTTCACCTCCTTGCCTCATCCTGCAGTGTGTACGGGAAGAGATACAATCTAATTTATTCGGGAGTCACACCAGGTATGGAGAATGCGTTGCACATTTCTACGAAGCTAGTCAAATGAGCATGCAGGTCTTCTCCTTGTATCCGAATTGTCCCGAATTTTGGATCATTTGAAGCATGACCGTTTTTATCTCAAACCTTGCATTCTCCGAAACTGTAGGTCTTGAAATTCCAGCGCTTAACTTGGTTCTAATGTGTTCCTGCACGAAAAATACACATGATCTCTTGGTTAGCTTAGAATTTCTGGATCAAGTCCAGTACTCATAAACCATCGGACTGCTCTTCCCGATAAATAGCCAGTACAAAGAGATCTGTCCTGCAAAATACCATAAAAGTACTCAACACTAACCGTTAGCAATCCTCGGTAATGGCGCCATAAACTTGTTGACTTAAAATGTGTCTTATACTAAGTACGATTATTCACACTACTCATGGATGGATGTAATACAAGTTTATGCCATAAACTTGTTGACTTGGAATTGGTGAATGTAATGTGCATGCGTGATGATGTGCTACAAGCTCATGTTGCCATAATCTTGTAACGCAAAATGTTATGCTGTGTTGTTGCTCGTGCACACTTTATGCGATACTACTTCTAGATATATGCGTTGTTAACTAAATGCTTGTAGTATGCTATGGAGTAATGCGTGTCACAAGTTTCCTTGCGCTGAAACCAAGTACAATTCCAACGCAAGTTTCTCGGAGTGATCCGAGGTTGAATACAGGATTGTTGTCGTTAGTGTGTTACATTTGTCATATATGCGACCGGCGTTTTTACAATTAATAAAGTGTCTGTTTGTACAGGAAATTAAATTGCGGTAAAGTAAAATTGTGCAGGTAAACTAAAGTTGCGTTAATAACATAAATTGCGATGAAAATAAACCTAAACTCTCGTTAAGTAAGATACAAGATACATGATATACATGATTCTGAGTTCGAGACTGACTGTGAAGTTTATAGAAAGGATTGTGGTATGCGATGGCAAGACTTTCCCTTGGCGCACACCTCTCGGTGATCGGCCGCGTTCCCATATCTCTATGGTGAAAAAGGGATGAACGTAATGAATGTGAGGTTGCTTCCATCAGTGGAAGTACTTCTCACTTTAGTGAACGCATTCTTCCAACCCTCTCTCGATAGGCGGAATAGCATCTTCACTTCTGCTCTCACAGGTGAAGATGTCGTCTAGCATGCTTTGACTAAACTTAATTATTTTCTTAACCCAATTAATTCATTTGCTCATTTATTGCGAATTATCCAAGGGATTAAGAAAACATCGTGGAGAAAGTGAAATATGGATTAATGGAAATAGGCAAAGAGATGAAGATGGAAATGATCATAACATTTAATTATAGAATTAAGCGTCTGATACATGGTATGAATGATTGAATAAGAAGATGAATACAAGCTATGATGAAGAGATAGAAACGAATACAGAAGAGTGTCAACGTCTTGACACAGATATGGACGGTGGTATTGCTTGTCGGCATGTGGAGTGGATGAAGAGAAGAGCTTCCTTATCAATCTTGCTCGTCTGGTAGAAGTGACCTACGTACAGAGCTTCAACGGTGGGGATTGGAAGGATTCTTTGCCTGGAGACTCACCTCTCAACCTTATCTCTTAATTCTTCCTGAATCTACTCTGATTAGTCGCTCAACCTGTCCCTCCCTCAGATCAGTATATACACTTTTCTCTGTATTCAAGCATATCTTGTTGGTGGAATGGCTGGAGCTATTTATAGGCTAAGATTTGACTCTCTGACTTGTGGTCCTCACTTTTTTGTTATGGCAGCTCTTGAAATTGTTGAGTAAATATTCCTTCTATTACGCAATCAATCCCGTCCGAAATGCACAACGGTCAGCTGTACACGCGTCAGAATCCTCTGCAATTGCATTGCTCTTCACGTCTTCGATCGTTTTCCCACATGCGGTGTTGTTTTTTATTACTGCGTGCGGTTGAGATTGCGTTGATCGCTTAGCTCTTGATCAATTGTCGCATGTGCCGTCATTGCGTTGATCGTCTATTTATTCCTGAATGATTGGCACAATGCGACGTAGATGCGTTGTTCTTTTTATCTTGAGCCTTGAATGCATGTGGTTACTTGATGTCCTGCAAAACAGACTTGAAATATTCTTTTCTACCATCGCAATGGTGTCATTGAGTGTATTGATGACAATTTATAATTCTCGCATTTCTTAGCTAATTTCTATACAACTGACGCAACTTTTCTTCCTTTTGGCCGTAATATCTAAATAAAACAGTATAAATAACTTGTATTTCTACAAGTTATCACACCCCCAAATTTAGATATATGCTTGTACTCAAGCATATCTTCTACTAAGGCAATATTGCTCAATTCCTATCCTAAATTTTGTGTCGATTGGTTGCTCCGAATGCTCCAACTAGGAACATTACTTAACAGCACAATTTCTTTCTATCCTTGATAATTAACAAAGCCCTACTTTATTCTTCTATACCATAGATTTCTGCTCAAAAATTATTTTCTCGTTTTAAAAAGAATGTTTACCTCTTCTTGTCAAAACAACTGCGTCTGGATGCAGTGGTCAAACTTTATCATTTATTAGAGACTATTGATCATGGTTACATCCTTCGTTTTGGCTTGTTCCCACGGGTGTCATGTGAACATCCAACTACAGTTGTGTGCCAATCTCAACTTCGACTCTTGAATTTCAGAGGAGTTGTCTCTTGTTTCTTTTATTTTTTTTCTTTTTCTCTGTTCAGATTACGTTGTTCTTGGAAACCTGCTTTTGTTTTGGCTTGCTCCCACGGGTGTCATGCGAACATCCAACTACGAGCAAGCTCCTTTCACAATTAACTCTAATCAGGTTGGGATTGCGTTTGAGGTTTTCCCCTAGCGCTGACATTGGAGTTTGTTTGAAAATTTTTATTTTATTTTATTTCTTATTTTATTTTGTTATTTTTGGAGTAATGGAAATGCATTTTTTTCTTAATGACCACATCACCTGATCTTATCTGCTCAGACCTTCCCATCCCCAAATTTGGAGATGCGCAAGATCCTCATTACGTTTTTTGGACAGAATAGACAAACACTTAGACAAAATTTCAAAAAGAAGGTTTGAGCAAAATTTTGAAGGATAAAAGGTAAAGCATTGCTATAGCTACGAATTAACTAAGTGTTAGTCAGGAAATACAAAGTGTGGGAAATGTTTCTAAGTGTATGCATATTATACATCATGGGATCGCAATGAATAACGCAAAGTAAAAGATCAAGAATATCGCAAATAATGACAAAGGATGATAAAGAAGAGGCTATTGCGTACTTGAAAGAATTGCTACTTAGTTGTATTAAAAATTAACTAAGTATACAAGGAATTACAATTAACGCAATACAAAATTTTTATCCTATACAAAGAATCATAGAATGAACTTCTTTACCTAGAAAATAATGAATGAAATTATCTTTTGTTTTTGATTTAGACAGGTTCAAGATTAAAAATTAACACCACGCTTCCATTAACGCAAATACAATTCTGCTGAGGATGGGCAACAACGCATGTATCACCGCAACACACCCCTTAACTCAACGCATTTCTGGAGGACGGGCACATGGTATTTCTACCAGC